>NC_139600.1:222462-229962 GCF_946808225.1 Silurus aristotelis | reverse complement strand
TCTGAACCTGTCTTTTTTGCACAATGTTGGATGAAGCCACTGATAAATCACCAGTTACTTTTTTACTCGCAAGAAACAGATTTTTTTTAAAGATTTTACATTTTGAGCAAAAAGAAATCTTTCAGCATAATTATTTCATCATTTGTTTTTCATTTTCATACTCGACATCTGAAAGCTCTAAACAGCCACTGAAGCCCATTGTGATGTTTGCAGGTCACCGGATCTCGTAACAGTTTTCCGGTAAGTCATTACACACTGCTGTGGAATTTACCAGAAGCTCTCACCTGTGTTTTTTTCAAAGGCAGCCGGATTCGGAGACCCGTGAATAGGCTTACGGGATCGGCAGGATAAAGAAAAACTCAGTTTGCTATTACAAGCCATTTTTCTTGTGGAGTGGTGAGAAGTTTGTAAAGGTTTCCGATACTAAGCTCTGGAGAGAAAAGAAGAAAGCGGGAGTTTTACCCTGAAGAAAACTTTACAATGATTTTTTGCAGGAAAAAAAACGAAACGCAACGGGAAGATAAAAGGAAAAAAGGAGAAGCAGCTGAATGCTGAATGATCAGGAGTTTTTCGAGTTTATTTGCAGTAGAAGGTCTGACAGAAGTTATATTTTAGAGGTGTAGATAGAGAGAGGACACGTTCCTGAGCTTCAAACATCCTGAAAATAAATGAGTATCTGATTAATTATACTAATTATACCACACACACACACACACACACACACACACACACACACACACACACACACACACACAGTATGCCAAAAGTATTGGGACACCATATGTGGTTCTTTCCCAGACTGTAAGCACAAAGTTGGAGGTACACTATTGTACAGGACGTCTTTAAAAAAAAACAGCTCCATGAAGATCTGCTTTCCATGGAGCTCCAACCCTATTGAACATGAATGTGAACGCTGACTGCAGCCCAGGCCTCCTCAACTCACCTACATCACTACCTGACTTTACTCACACCCTTGTGGCAGAATGAATCTCCACTAAATCAAGTGGAACATCTTCCCAGAAGAGTGGAGCTCATTCTAACAGTAAATAGAAACTAAATGTGGAATGAGATGTTCAAAAAGAGGCACATTCTAAATCCTACTGCTTCATTCAGACATTTATATAAATCCTCATTTTAAACCCCACAAACAAAGTTGAACTCAAATCTTCAGACTGCAGTGTTTTGCAAGTTTTTTTTATCCCACTGAAGGTTTATTGTTGGAGATAGTCATCACTTTAAATCTCTGTGGAGTGATTTCAGAGCTCAGTGTAACAGAACACAGCTGGAGCAGATTTCACTCTCTGTGCTAAAGAATGACCGTCAGAAAAAAAAAAAAAAAAAGAGAAGAAAAGGGGCAAGGGCAAAACAGAATTAAAAAAAGATAAATAAGAGAAAAATGAGAAAAACAGAAAACAGAAAAAAAATAATAGGAGACAAATTTTAAACAAAAGCAGCAAAAAAAAAAAGCAATTAAAAAAAGATGGAATAAATAAAAACAATATAAAACAAAAAGAATGCAATTTAAAAAGAGAGAGAAAAAAAAGAAAAAAGGGACCAAAAACACAAGACACAAATCATTAACAATAAAAAAAAAAAAAAAAAAAAAAAAAGAAGAAGAAGAAGCAACAAATTAGAGAATAAAAAGCAGGAAAACCAAAAAGTCTCCAAAAAAAAAAAAGCAGCAGTGTGTGAATGGAAGTTGATGGGAGGAAGTGTGTGTGTGTGTGTGTGTGTGTGTGTGTGTGTGTTCTAATGACAGAAACATTGGGCGGCCATCTTGGCTTGAGCATGGTCTCTGTGGGAGAGTTTCTCGCTATGCTTCGGTAACTTCACACACACTGTGAGAAAGTCCGGCTCGCAGCAACGCCTCACTTTTCACAACATTCTGAAAAAGGAGGAGGAGGAGGAGGAGGAAAAGGTGGAGGAAGAGGAGAAGGAAGAGGAGAAGGATGTTCTAAACTGAGCTGCAGAAGAGGTGTGTGTGTGTGTGTGTGTGTGTGTGTGTGTGTGTGTGTGTGTGTGTGTGTGTGTGTGTTTGCAGAGGAGTGGAATAATTACCACTGCTTCTCTCTGAGGTCATTAGAATTTATTTATTACCCAACAAATAAGGGAGAAATAATTAAAAATCAGGGTAACAGTACAAACATGTAATTAAATTCCACATGCAGTAAAACGAAGCGCTTTATTAATTATTCAGATCAGCTTGAGCCCAAAGCACCGCCCACTCGCCACCTTAATGAAGATAAACAGCAGCGTCAGAGAGACACCAGGGGAAAAACTTTCAACAGCTGGAACACATCTCTAACACATCCGAACACGTGACTGCACACGTGCAAACATACCAAAGAATCTCCACTAAAGACGTCCTCAGACCACATAGTTGAGGTCTACTGGTCTTTACGTGAAGAACGCGGACAAGGTTACGGCTGACAGGGAGGACAGATGACCATCACAGATTTGGAATGATCCTCAGAAGATTTCACTTCCTGTAAAAGATTACACCTAAATCTCCTACTCACCCAGAAGTTCATAGGTTCCTGTTTGAGTCTGGTTCTTCTCCAGTTCCTCATGTCTTCTAAAGCAAGAAGACAAAGATCTTGACCTCAACAAACCCTGTCAGTGTCATTAGATTCTTCTGCTGGAATGAGCAAACATCTGAAGCTTTAACACCAGATTTACCTGCTCTTGATCCTAACCTAGATCTGGTCTGGTTGCTCTTGCTGTCAACATTCAGAAATGTCATCAGGAACTTCTACAGGAATGAGAGACTTAACACTAAGACTTCTGGTATATCGATTTAAATCAATCAAAAGCTCATTGTGCAAGCCCTTCACTGTGGGGTTCCACTGGAGATCATTTAGCCCCCCTGAAAACAGCCCAAAGTATCTTCTGGTCTTTTTGGTTCTTAGTCGGTGAAGTATTTTTGGGTGATTTGAGTAAAAAACTATGTGACCAAATGGCAGCGTCTGAGTGAAAAAGAAAAAGGTTGAATTTTCCCATGAGGCTAAAATCCCAGAGACAGAACAAACACCAAGTGCTCGGACTCAGACAATTGATCTGAAGCAGGAACATCACAATACGAAGGAGAAGCTTGTGTTGATTTTAGAACGAAACACCGGTGGTACGAACACTCCAGTCCAGTCCGGTTCACTCCAGTCCAGTCCGGTTCAGTCCGGGTTATGTGACATGGACAAAGACAAATATAAGAACATTCTATTCACAACCGTAACCCGCGAGCTGATCGATGAATCTGAGTGAATTTACAATCCTGAGCATCGAAGCGTCACTGTAATCTGGTGGACAAACGTTAACCTTTAATGTCATCCTTTAATGTCGTCCTTTTAATGTCGTCCTTTAATGTCGTCCTTTAATGTCGTCTTTTAATGTCGTCTTTTATTGTCGTCTTTTAATGTCGTCCTTTAATGTCGTCCTTTAATGTCGTCTTTTAATGTCGTCTTTTAATGTCGTCTTTTATTGTCGTCTTTTAATGTCGTCCTTTAATGTGTCCTTTTAATGTCGTCCTTTAATGTCGTCCTTTTAATGTCGTCCTTTTAATGTATCCTTTTAATGTCGTCCTTTAATGTCGTCCTTTTATTGTCGTCTTTTATTGTCGTCTTCAATGTATCCTTTTATTGTCGTCCTTTTAATGTCGTCTTTTATTGTCGTCCTTTTAATGTCGTCCTTTTAATGTATCCTTTTAATGTCGTCCTTTTAATGTCGTCCTTTTAATGTATCCTTTTAATGTCGTCCTTTTATTGTCGTCTTTTATTGTCGTCCTTTTAATGTCGTCCTTCTAATGTCGTCCTTCTAATGTCGTCCTTTAATGTATCCTTTTAATGTCGTCCTTTTAATGTCGTCCTTTAATGTCGTCTTTTAATGTCGTCCTTTAATGTCGTCTTTTAATGTCGTCTTTTATTGTCGTCCTTTTAATGTCGTCCTTTTAATGTATCCTTTTAATGTCGTCCTTTAATGTCGTCCTTTAATGTCGTCTTTTAATGTCGTCTTTTATTGTCGTCCTTTTAATGTCGTCCTTTTAATGTATCCTTTTAATGTCGTCCTTTAATGTCGTCTTTTAATGTCGTCTTTTATTGTCGTCCTTTTAATGTCGTCCTTTTATTGTCGTCTTTTATTGTCGTCTTTTATTGTCGTCCTTTTAATGTCGTCCTTCTAATGTCGTCCTTTAATGTATCCTTTTAATGTCGTCCTTTTAATGTCGTCCTTTTAATGTATCCTTTTAATGTCGTCCTTTAATGTCGTCCTTTAATGTCGTCTTTTAATGTCGTCTTTTATTGTCGTCTTTTAATGTCGTCCTTTAATGTATCCTTTTAATGTCGTCCTTTTAATGTATCCTTTTATTGTCGTCTTTTATTGTCGTCCTTCAATGTATCCTTTTATTGTCGTCCTTTTAATGTCGTCTTTTATTGTCGTCCTTTTAATGTCGTCCTTTTAATGTCGTCCTTTAATGTATCCTTTTAATGTCGTCCTTTTAATGTATCCTTTTAATGTCGTCCTTTAATGTCGTCCTTTTATTGTCGTCTTTTATTGTCGTCCTTCAATGTATCCTTTTATTGTCGTCCTTTTAATGTCGTCCTTTTAATGTCGTCCTTTAATGTATCCTTTTAATGTCGTCCTTTTAATGTATCCTTTTAATGTCGTCTTTTATTGTCGTCCTTCAATGTATCCTTTTAATGTCGTCCTTTAATGTATCCTTTTAATGTCGTCCTTTAATGCCGTCCTTTTAATGTCGTCCTTTAATGTCGTCCTTTTGATGTCGTCCTTTTGATGTCGTCCTTTTAATGTCGTCCTTTTAATGTCGTCCTTTTAATGTCGTCCTTTTAATGTCGTCCTTCAATGTATCCTTTTATTGTCGTCCTTTTAATGTATCCTTTTAATGTCGTCCTTCAATGTATCCTTTTAATGTCGTCCTTTAATGTGTTCTTTTGATGTTGTCCATTAATGTGTTCTTTAAATGTGTTCTTTTGATGTTGTCCATTAATTTGTTCTTTTAATGTCGTCCTTTTCACACTTTAAACGTTTCCACAAATGTAAGTTGTCACAACTGATAATTGATCTGAACTTCAAACGTACAAAATGCTTTTATAAAAGAAGCAGTTGAAATGTCCAGACAAGTCAGAGTCGCTCAGAGATCCTGAATCTTACTAGTTCAGTCTCATCTTCCTGCTGTTTGCCATGCTAGCTAACGAGAGTTTGTTTTAGCTTAAACTGAAGCTGAGAAGAAAGAAGTAGAAGATTGGATTTGTTTTCCGTTTCCTAGCACCCATATAAAAAAGAAAGCAGGATAAAAGGAATTGGCTAGTTGTACTGTAAGCTCATAAAAAGATGCAGATTCTATGAAACCTAACTCACAACAAGTCTTTTGTAAATTTTTCACCGTATTGAACATTGACATATTGACAGTATGAGCAAACCCGCTAACTAGCGTTCTTCCTCTTCCTCTTTTTATGACTGATCCATGCCCTGAAAATCCATGCCTACCCCTACGCTAGGAACATCTCTTCACTCTAATGGAAATAATTCAGCAGCCGAACAGCCATCATTACTCAGAACTCTGGGTAAGGAAAGGCTTTTTGCACAACGTTGACGTGTCCCCTAATGAGACGTTCTGCCACCGTCTCGGACCTAATTATTGCCTTTTGATAGTAAACAGATTGAGCGTCTGGATAATGCACCTCTCCGCCACCAAGCAAGGCGTTTTCCTTTTAGCGCTCGTTGCTGCGTAAAGGCGGATCCAGCCAGCAGAAGAGCCGTCAGGCGACGATGCTGAGGACTGCGGCTTTATGCCGTGACTGCAGCGAGTATGATACGGCGTATTAGCGTGGCGAAAAACAAACTTTGCAGAAACAGAAGCTCGGGCTGAAGGAGATAAGAGGCGGCTGCGGCGCTGCTAATCTCTCTTACTGCGTTTTGCTCGTATCCAGGGGAGCCAGGACGTCTGCAGACACGTCCCTGAGCGATGAGCTGCGCCGCAAACTCACAACAATTCCACAACTTTTCTTTTCTGTTTCATAAGTACTTTATTCGGTGTTCTCTAGAAAGCTCAGAGATGTTTATTTATCCCTAGCGCACTTAGCATTGAACTTTTGATTCCTCAAATGTAACTGGAATCAATGGTTCAGCAAATGTGACAAAACTAATTCTCTGATGTCATAATTGCTGATAAATGTCAAAGTGGTGTATTATGATGTCATAATTTTGGTTTTAGCTAATGTTCTACAACAATCCGGAGTGGGTTCCTCAAAAGCTCCTTGCTTCCTAAAAGAGTCAGAAACCTTTATATGTGCTCCAGGCATGGCATGAAGAATCATTTTTGACCCGATGGTTTTGATTTCTTGCTCGTGCTTCCCGTCACACATTGTCACTAGAATCACGGTCTCCCACGTGTTCACGTAGGAACATCATTTGATTAGCACTCAATACATTCCTATTTGTATCCGTATTCAAAAAAGAGGTGTGGCCAAAACAAATGTCACATCGCTCCAGGTTATAATTAAAACGTGTCTTTCTCTTTTTTTATATTCAGATTTTTTTTTTGTTTAATATATATCAAAAAGTGTCGATACTTATGGTGCTAACTGGTGCTATATTCTGATCACGTTTTACCACGTTTGCGATTTCATCATGAACATTGAGCTGTTCAGGTGTTTTGAGTGGCTTTAAAAGGCCATCGCTGGAAAACGACGAGAGATCAGGAAGACCTTTAACAAACTCAACTCCCAAAAATATCTAAACCGTGCAATCACTTCTGCACCCACACTACTCTCCAGATTCGACTCCTGCAGACTTCACCCTCTTCCTGAAGATGATGCTCAAAGTTTGCGATGAGCCAGAGCGAATCGCAGAAGGTGCGCTTCGAAAAGAAGACTCTCAGGACACTTCCAGATGTGGCAGGAACGCTGGGAGCACTGGGAGCGCTGGGAAAGCTGTATTGCTGTGCAGTGGGACTAATTTGAAGGCGATGGTGTGTAAAGGTAGATAAAGTACGTTCTTGTAAACAGATCCAGGGTCAAAACTTTACCACCTCGTATTAATGTTTGTATCTCTCCAAACAGTTGGCTTCATTTCCAAAAGAATACACACCCCTGATCAGTCAGTCACTATGGATGAGTGAAGAGACACACTTCTGGTCTCAGATTCCCCGGGAACGCCTCCTTCTATTATCTTTTCATTTAGAATGATGAATGTTGTTAGCTAACATGCTGCAGTGGAATTTCACCAGGCTGACTGACAACGTTTGGTGCAAAGTGACAAAAAAAAGGTTAATTAAACTCCAAAGCAACTAAAACTATTACAGGACCTGGTTCGGCTCGGTCCCATCACTCAGGGAGAGTCACAGACCTAGCTCCGTTACGCCAAAAACAACAATATTCCCTTCCCCATATCCGGATTCACACCTGGAGTGGGCGTGGCCTAAACCGGGAGCTACCGAATATGTGTCGTAATTTCATGATGGATTTGCTGGAAAAAGACTGGGAAGGAGGG
>NC_139600.1:180000-222262 GCF_946808225.1 Silurus aristotelis | reverse complement strand
ATTCTTTAACTCGTTCATATGAAATTTGTGGGTAATTTATACACTGTACGGCCAAAAGTATTGGGACCCCTGACTTCTGCAGCCATGTGTGGTTCTTCCCCACACACACACAGTCAGAAGCACACAATTGTGTAAGACATATTTGGATCCAGAATTTTATATGAATTAATTTCACTTGCATTGAGGCTGAAAATAATGTTTTTGGTTGTTATTTGGAAATATGAAGATTAAAACTCTTGAAATAAATAAAATTATATAAAATGTATACATTAAAGTGTTCGAGATTAATTAACATTTTATTTTCATTTTTGTTTAATTATAAATCTTAAATAAATACAATTTATTTATTTATTTGATAGTTTGTTTGTTTATCAGCATTTATTAAAAAAAATCAACATCTTTTTGTTTTGTTAGAAGAGAAAGAAAGAGAGAAAGAAAGAAAGAAAGAAAGAAAGAAAGAAAGAAAGAAAGAAAGAAAGAAAGAAAGAAGGAAAGAAGGAAAGAAGGAAAGAAGGAAAGAAGGAAAGAAAGAAGGAAAGAAGGAAGGAAAGAAAGAAGGAAAGAAGGAAAGAAAGAAGGAAAGAAAGAAGGAAAGAAAGAAAGAAAGAAAGAAAGAAAGAAAGAAAGAAAGAAAGAAAGAAAGAAAGAAAGAAAGAAAGAAAGAAAGAAAGAAGGAAAGAAGGAAAGAAAGAAAGAAAGAAGGAAAGAAAGAAAGAAGGAAAGAAAGAAAGAAAGAAGGAAAGAAGGAAAGAAAGAAAGAAAGAAAGAAAGAAAGAAAGAAAGAAAGAAAGAAAGAAAGAAAGAAAGAAAGAAAGAAAGATTTTAGCATTAAGTAGCTCTCCATGAGAAGATTCTCCTGCTATAGACCTCTAACAGTATTAAGATGAATGGGATCTGCACCCCTGGCCTCCTAACACCCCTGTGGCAAAAAGACTATGTAGTGGAAGATCTTCCTGGAAGAGTAGAGGTCACGATAAGAGCACTATAAATGGAGACTAAATGTGGAATGGGATCTTTATAAAAAGAAGAACGTATTAAAGTATTAAAGAAATAAATAAATAAATAAATAAATGATTAGTTGGTGGTTTTGTGAGGTCTTTTTATGGGATTTCTCGGTCACGCCTACATTAAAGAAGCCTCTTCCACTCACACACAAAATAATCTGCTATATGGAGAACATTTTTGATGGATTTTGCTGAGGCTCATACGCCTTCGAGCAGTCACGTGACGTGGACCTAAAAGGTCATGAAGAGAGCGCTCACCTTGCTTACGGACTTCCTCCACGGCGGTGATGAGTTCGTCCTTCAGATCCTGGCTGTCCTTCGCGATCTGCTCACCCTTTTCCAAAAAGTTCTGCGTGGCCTGCTCTACAGACATGGCCAGAACGTGGGCCTTCTTAGAGCGACCCTTCTTCTTACTCGATGGTCCTTTGTTGCTGGTGTTCACCAGAGTGGTGACCTACGGGGCCGAGATTGGACACAAACAAGAAAAATAGAAATTTTACTTTTCTGCACAGACATGCTGCTTTTCAACACTTCACTTTTGCATGGATGAACAGTTTTTCCTGCTAATGCTAGCTCCAGCTGGATTTGTGATTTCAGATGCTGCTGGCAAACGTTTGAACTCCTACGCAGGAGTGTCTGATCGCTAGGATGTTTGCAGTACATTCAGATTTTAACAAATCACCTTCACCTGGAAATAATCCAGACTTCATCCATGCTAGCTCAATTCAGACACACATTAGATTAGCATTGTGAACACGATGATTTCATCTTTTATGGCGAGCAAAATACATTAACTTTCATTAAATTACTGGTAGTTTGTGTCAATTTGTGGCAAGTCTAATGTTTAGCATACGTGTAGCAACTCCAAAAATATCTAGTATATAGCAATCGAGACTTTGCTCGTCTGTGATAATGAGCGTTAATCCACAGCTGTTGTGTTCGTATAACAAAATTGCATAAAAGAAGTAAGTTTAAAGACTATAATCAAGTCTATTTTTTTTTTTTTCTATTTAAAATAAAATAAGCCACAGGGGAAACTGGAATGACTCCATTATCGGTTTTACCCCATTTTTGTTTTTTTTTTATTCTCAGTACATTACGATGTAAAAATCCCATTCCGCTAAAGTCTTCCAGGCAATTATACAAGAAATGAAGAAAAAAACTGGGCTAATTAACCAGTAAACACCTAAAACATGGCCCCACATACATGTTCCTTTAGTTTCTATGAAACACACAAGTTTAAAGGCAAAAGCACGTGAATGAGTGGAAAATGGTTTTCAGACAGATAAAGTGAAGCTCTGGGTTACTAATCGAAATGACGGAGGGGAGTTAAAACCCTGATATCGGCCAAGCTGCCACTCTTGGGGCCCCTGAGCAAGGCCCTTAACCCTCAGTGCTCCTAGGGCCCTGTGCTATGACCCAAGCTTTCAAACATCGCTGGGACATGGGAAGAAAAAAACTAATATTAAGTGTTTCTTACGAGTCCAAAAGGGACACATTTGTCTCTAAGAGGAGAACTTGTGTTAGACGGAGGACAGGGGAGAAGATGTTAGCAGACTGCCTCACCCCCACAGTCACACATGGTGGAAGCTCAATGGTTTTGGACCAAGGAAGGTCGGAGACTTATTCCAATGGGGTGAAAGAAATCCTGAACCAACATGGCAACCAATCCGTTCTTCACCACCATGCAATTCCATCTGGACTGCGGCTCATTGGACAAACAACAAGATGATGAAGCGTACGAAGCGTAAGTCCAAGCTCTGTAAGTGCTATTTAGAGAGCAAACAGGCGTCTAGGGTGATCGCTATGGAACGGCCTGCCCAGTCACCACACCTAAATCCTATTGAACTGCTCCGAGATGAAGTGGATCGTAAGGAAATCTGCAACTAGTGAAGAACATCTCAAGTTTTACAAGAGGCACAGCAAAGTATTTCAGCTGCATGTTTGGGGAAACGAACTGTCCGAATGCTGAAAGTGTGTAAAGGAGGATTTTATACCGTTACATGGCCGAGTTTGTTTCATAGAAACCAAAAGAACATGCATGTGTCTCTCAAAAACCTGTTTTTTTCATTTTTCTGTACATGATTTCTCATCCTGCACCCCATTAACACCAAGATGGAACGGCAGCATTCCAAAGTTCTCCTGATGTCCTTCAGCCGTTTGCGAGGAGCCGAGGTGTGAAAATCTGATTTCACGACGTGCTGAATGGGAGCGAGGGATAAACAGGAGATGGAGAACACATCTCCCAGCTGAAAGACATTCAATTTCATGCCCTTTAAACTAAACCCCTCAACTTTGTTTCTTCTTTTTACAGTGGCTTTGCTGTCGTTTCACTTTCTGGTGTCGTGATGTACAAAAGTCTCCATTACAGTTATGCTGATCTTCAACTCCTGACTCCATCCCTAATTAATTATATACTATTTCTCTCTAGGGCCAAAAGTATCAGTGTGCCTGACTTCTTCAGGCAGATGTGGTTTTTCCCCCAAACTGTTACCACAAACCTGGAGATACACCATTGTCTAGGAAGTCTTTGGATATCAGGACATTTCCCCTTCAATTAAACTAGGAGACCCAAACCTGTTCCCAAAATGCATAAAGCCAGCTCCATGAAGATCTGCTTTCCATGGGTTGGAGTGGAAGATCTCCTGCTATAGATTTTTTTATTTAAAACCTTTGTGGCTGAATGAATCTCCACATGCAAACTACCATACCTATTGGAACATCCTCCCAGAAGATTTGAGGTCATTATAAGAGCAAAATGAGTCTGCATGTGGAATGTTTTTTTTTTTTTTAAAGCACAATCAAAAAGTACCAATCTTATGGTTTGGTGTCCACAAAGATTTCTCCACAAAGATGTCCATTGCTTGTACAAGACTTGTAATATCTCAAACCTCACTTGTCTTTTTGTATTTTTTTTTCTGTCTCTCTTGTCACACAGTCACATAGAGTAACAACCTGAATAGTTGTACAACCAAGTGCACATCCCTTCACCTTTAAGGATTTTTAGAAAAAACGTTTTTTCCCCCCCAGAGTATTCACTCCTCGTAAGCTTCTCACACTTTGCCAGGTTCTCAGACAGCCGATGCCAGACAGCTGTCTGGATCACACTGTGGGAAAGAGCCAGCGTCTGAGATGAAGGAGGAGGAATTCTCACTCTATGAAGTTTTCTCTCTCCATAAGTTTTCTCTTTCTGAGTTTTCTCTCTTTATGAGCTCTCTTCTCTCTCCGAGTTAGCTCTCTTTGAGAACCACCGGGCAGGGTGACGTCACGACCAGGAAGCTACAAAAAAAAGCACATGGAGTAAAGCCGGCGATAGCTTCTGTTTGTTCATGAAGCGCTCTGTGTAAATTTTGTGTCTATTTTTTGTCAATATGAAGGCACAGGATAAAGTTAAGCACACTTTCCGTTGTGTTGGAGGTTCTATCTGAGCCCCCTTCAAACCCCTGGTCGAGGCTTCATGCAGGCACCTTACAGTCAAGACTGCGTTCTTGCTGGCTATCTGCTTTCTGAGGAGAGTAGGTAATTAACAGGCCCTAGAGCGGGTTACGTCCTCAAGGTGCCCTCAGTCGTCCCAAGACCTGTTAGGCTCCAGGCATTGTATTCTCCTTCATTTCAGACCCCAGACCAAGAGAAGCTAACCAGGCTGTGCCTGGTGCGAGCACTGGACTCTTACGTCCACAGGACGAGTCCTTGGATGAAGTTGGAACAAGTGTTCATCTGCTAAGGCCCTCCGAGAAGAGGCCTTCCTGCTAATAAGCAGGCACTTCGCAGGTGTATTATCGACGCTATTGTGTCTTCCTACGAGTCTCTCCGCTCCTTTCAGCATTCCACCCGGAGTGTGGCAGCCTCTAAGTCCCTCCAAGACCTCTGCGACGCTGAGGGCTGGTCCACTCTGCTGACCTTTGTCAGGTTTTATAACCTTGACCACTGTGCCACCTTTGGCACCTCTGTCCATAGCTGTGCTAATGCACACTAGTCAGGGCCTGGTCAGTCTGGCGGTATTGGACTCTCGTTCTGAAAGGGAACGTCTCTAGGTTACGTATGTAACCCTAGTTCCCTGAGTGAACGAGACGCTGCATCCCCTTGCCACACTTCCAACATCCCTGCATGTGCTTCCTTGTCTCTTACACAAGTTGGTGTCGGCTTCACTCCATGTGCGTTTTATAGCTTCCTGGCTGTGATGTCACCCCACCAGTGACCGCAAACCTCCAATTCTGACTGATTACACACATTATTTTAGAGCGTGGACAACGCAGTCGCGTTCCCAAATCGTTGCGAGGCAGCGTCTCGTTGCCTTATGGAACTAGGGTTGCATACATAACCTAGAGACGTTCTCTCTCTCCGAGTTCTCTCTCGCTCTATGAGCTCTGTTTACGAGTTCTTAAATAATGATTTGAAAATAGAACCTGCATCATCAAACAGTGAATTCTGCGTTCATTTCCAGTCATTGTGAAAGCATTTTAGAATCTAAAAAAAAATAATTTCTCAACATCCAAATTTATTTAAAAAAATATCAGATATTTAATCAAAAATACTTGACTGGGATTAGACAAGGTGTCACAACTGGCCTTGTTACAGGTGAAGCCCAGACTGGAGAACCGTGCTAAAGCTAATGCCAGTCAGCTAGAAGTGCTTTGAGTGTGAAGGAGCAATATTATTTGTTGTACGAATCTGAATCTTCTGGCAATGGGACATTGTAAAAACCACTGAACTGCAGTCGCTGTGAGATTTTCGTGCTCTGGATGAGCGATTATACACCATCGCATTTAATTAAATGTCATGTTAAATGTTAGCGTTGATGCTTATTGCCAGAATCTTTCGACCAGTGTGAGAAAATGAATGGCATGCAAATGTGCTAAGTGACCTTAAGCTCTAAAAGTGCTCTGTTTGTTCCTGAGGCCACTGTAAACAACACTATGCACTTAACCTTTTCTTCTGGACTGTGAAGAACTGCATCTGCACTTCATAACAAGGCAATAACATGTAAAAACTACGACTTGGGTATAGCGGTCAGTAAAGCGAGAGAGAGAGAGAGAGAGAGAGAAAGAGAGAGAGAAAAAATGTATGATTATCTTGTCAGTAAGACTTCATCATTGTCTTTCTGCATCACTGCTCTACTGATGGTTTGGAAATTCTCTCTATAAGGAGTGGAAATAAGATTTTCCTGAACACCTCACAGGTCTATACATGTCGAGTGTGTAACCCCTGAGCACAGAACAAATTCTACTAAACTGCCATTCACCTAATCAGTGCATCATACTCGAGTAAAGATCGTCTATTTTATAATATTAATAATAACTGTGTTCATAAAACCATCATATTTACATGGGGAAAGTTTCTGGGATTCAGAGTCGGGTTTTACGCTCTACAGCAGGAGATCTTCCACTCTAACCCAATCAAAGCAGATCTTTCTGGAGCTGGCTTTGTGCACATTGGGTCATGCTGGAACACGTTTGTGTCTCCTAGTTCAAGAAAAGTGAAAATTTCATCCGAGAACATCCAAAGAGGTCCTATACAATCGTGTGCTTCCAACTTTGTGGTAACAGCATGAAGAAGAAACATATATGACTGAAAAAGTCAGACGTTCCAATACTCTTGTGCATATAGTGTACATCCATTTTTAGCACTGATCCAGCAAATCCTGGCTTCTCAGAAATAACGCAGTAAGAGAGCATGAAAAGGTTCCGGGATTAGAGAACTCTGGAGGGCAGGAAGGTCAGAAGAAACCTGCAGCACTGATATTTTTATCCTTCATTATGATTTCTTATTACAGCAGGTTCTGTGCCATCGGGTTTAAGGTCTTACAGTACGTCTTTCAGTGAACATGAAAACATGACAAATATTTTGTATGTATATTTAAATATTTATATGATATTATATTATATATTATATTATATTAAATATTATATATATATATATATATATATATATCAAGGATGTGCATTTTCATAGCAGAGTCCAAGGTGATTTGCATCTCGATGCACAGCGAACGATATGATACACTAAAGATCCATATGAAGCAGCGATGTGATGTGCCGTGACGTGACGTGACGTGACGTGATTCCCCTCCTATTACGATCCGTGAGATTCGATTTCCATTCGATTCACCACAAAATGATTCAGTAGAAAAAATATGATTCTCTGCAATTCAGCATGTTACAGATATTT
The DNA here is from genome assembly GCF_946808225.1 of Silurus aristotelis. Classification (NCBI taxonomy): domain Eukaryota; kingdom Metazoa; phylum Chordata; class Actinopteri; order Siluriformes; family Siluridae; genus Silurus; species Silurus aristotelis. The sequence continues at coordinate 215,090 of NC_139600.1, read as the reverse complement.
CACTTTTATTACTTCAATTCAGACAGACAGCAAATCATCAATTTATTTATGTCTTCTGACTTCTAACATGTCTTACACACACACACACACACACACACACACACACACACACACACACACACACACACACACACACACACACTAGAAGCGTCTACTGATAATTATATATAAATAAATCAGTCTTAAATGCCATTTCGTGTCCGATGCACACTTTTTGTTTTGAATTAGTGAATCTAATAATCTACCAGTCTGAACAAACCATACATTATATGGTCAAAAGTATCTGGACACCTGAACATAAAATTGGTATGTGCTTATTTTTGAACGTCTCATTCCACATTTATATCCCATTTGCTCTTACAAGAACCTCCACTCTTCTGAGATGTTGTTCCACTAGATTTTAAAGAGATTTGTGAAGGATTTATTCAATTTATTCATTCAACCACATTTAAATTCAGGTATCCGTGAATCAGGTCACATACGGTTGAAGAAAGCGCTACAACCCCCCCCCCCCCCCACACACACACACACACGTCTCCGCTCACGTCGTTTAACTTAAATCTTTTTACTCCAGGTTGAGTCTCTTCCTTCTCAGAAGAGAGGACAAACCATGTGAAGTTGGATTAGCTTATCTTACTGCAGCCAGTTTAATTAAAACCAGCAGTGTGAAGAGAGGAGAGGATCCAGCGTCCTCAGCGTCGCAGATTAGCATCATGGCAGTAAACTATCATGCTAACCTGCTAAGCAGAAATGACACGATGGGCTTTAGCGAGGCCGCCGGCATGAGCGGCGTGGAAAACGTTCAAAGAAAAGAGGTGTGTGTGTGTGTGTGTGTGTGTGTGTGTGTGTGTGTGTGTGTGTGTGTGTGTGTGCATCCAAATTTTTCTGAAAGTCTGTTTGAAAGTTTTCCCTCTACACGATATGGTCAGAAGTATAGGGACAACCGAAAAACTTCCTGCCACACTAAAGTTTCAGCATGGCACCCAAAGCCAGCTCCATCAACATGGGCTGGAGTGGAGGTTCTCCTGCTATACAGCTCTGACCATCAACCCTATTGATCATATGAACAAACTGGAGAAGAACCCCAGGCCTCCTCACCTCACCTACCTGACTTTACTAACACCCTTGTGGCTAAAAGAATCTCCCAGAAGAATGGAGACAATTATAAGAGCACATGTGCACTAAATGTCAAATTGTTTCCTGTGTAATGCACTGCATAGAGTCAATGTGAGTCACATGATTAAAGAAAGAACGACTCGAATTAGAAGAGTGGAGAGGTAAACAACGATTCTGTTTCCTGTACATAACCTACAGAGACTGAAATACACAAATCACTCAGACGACTCGTTCTTCTGAGTCACATCAAATACACAAATCACTCAGACGACTCGTTCTTCTGAGTCACATCAAATACACAAATCACTCAGACGACTCGTTCTTCTGAGTCACATCAAATACACAAATCACTTAGACGACTCGTTCTTCTGAGTCACATCAAATACACAAATCACTTAGACGACTCGTTCTTCTGAGTCACATCAAATACACAAATCACTCAGACGACTCGTTCTTCTGAGTCACATTAACTACACACGCTCGTTGTTTTGAATTTCCTGTCATTTCCACACGATATCTTGTACATTTTAATGCGAATTGTTTCATTTTCCGGAAATAAAAATGTGTACAATATGCATGTTGTAATCCTACTGCAGTGAACTCGAAGACCAAACTTTCCACACAGGACCAAACTGAAGCAAAGGAAACGTGACTAAATCTGTATTTTCTATGGCATTAAAAGATTAAAGATCAGTAAAGCCCCCTTGTCATGTCATGACTTGTGTTTGTCGCTTTGCGTTAGCCGAGAGCCGTGTGGGAATTGTTTTTTTGCGGCATGTTTTGAATCACGGAGGAAGAAAGCCAAGTTTAAACCGGGGGAGCTTTCATACCATGAGCAGAAGATCAAAACTCAGCTGGAAGTGTGAGGGTTTAAGATGAAGGTTAGCTCATGAACAGCTGGAGCCTAAATATGACAAAACAAATAAAATCTTCCTGCTGGTGCTTTGCTCTGCATCCTTCAGGAACACTAAAACTAAAAAATAAAAAGCACGAGACTCACAGAGTGGGAAATATTTATAATTATTATTATTATTATTATTATTATTATTAATTTATTTATTTATTTTACATTTCTGCTTAATCATAAGGCTCTTTCAGAGTTGAGTGCACCCCATCAGGACATCATGAGTTTATAGTAGAGTGGAAAAAAAAGATCACAAAAACAATAGTTTTTCTTTTCTTTTCTAAATATTGATCATCTGCAGTTTTTGGATTGTGGTCTTGATTCAGAAAGAATATGAAATGTTAAAACACAAACGCTTCACATTCACAAACCAGGGAAGGGCGTACAAACTTTTGCACTCGACTCTATAAAAGGACAAATGATATGTATACACAAAATGTTAATTTGTCATGTAAAAACCACAAGCCCACCGATAGAAACTCCAGAATATGAATAAATAAAGCTGAGGGACGGCCGGCGATGAAACTCGGACCACGCCGTAGTGCTCCAGGGAGCTGAGGAGCAGGACACGACTTCTCAAATCAGACCGATTCAAACTGGGAGAAAAGAAATTACACGACATCCTTTAAATCGGAAAGATTATAGAAAACATTCTATCGTTTTATTACAGACCCTTTAGGTCCCGATTACAAACAAAAAGAAGACAAAAAGAAAATATGCTCTAATTTCAAGTTTAAACACAATAAAACCAGCTGGACAGAAGGATCATCACTTCAGATCAAGTAAGATTGAAGAAACGATTGTAATTTGTTGATATGGTTTGGTGACGTGTCTGATGATTTCTCATGTAATGCCAATAAGTCCGCTAACTAGTAGCTAACAACTACTAAAGACTAAACATGAAGGAACCCGTTTGTGTCGTCTACGTTTTCTACAGTTACCATGAGTGGAATAGTAGAAAGGCAGAAGTAACAGTAACCCAGGTGTGTCGGGTGTGTCAGGTGTGTATTTGCATTTGCTAACGTTTGTTAGAATCCAACCAAAAGGAGAACTGGTGAGTTAGAAAAGCACTGATATAGAAGCATATCTACAGCTTCATGGCTAACTGTTAAAACTCAGGGCTAGAGACCGAGCAGGTGGTGGATGTGTGACTTTGAGTCATGACATTGAGTGAACCAATCATCTTGAGATACACTTGACATATGGACATGGTAGTGTAGAAAACCAGAATCGTTAATCTCCTGATGAACCAGATGAAATCTGATGAACTTTTACCTCGTCTCAGAACGTTTCAGATCGTCTCATCAGGATCTCGGACACTTCACTGAGAGCAAATTAAAATCTACAACTGCCAAAGAATACCATTTTTGTCTCTTGCCCACTTCCTTCATTCCTTTTAAAGCATCTCTGTAAGCCTCCTGCAGCTCAGCTTCGATAACACACCTGCTGAAGGAACGACGGTAAATAAACAGGCGAGGCAGAACTTAAAGAAAAACCGTGAGTCAGGAGCCTCCTGCTAGTCGCTAAGCAACGCCGTTTCTCTGCCCGGTTTAGTGAATTAACGTCGCAGATGCAGACGGTATTCCTCACATAGATGTTTCAGGCGGAGGAGTGTGTGAGGACGGGACACACACTTTCCTACATGGTGAAAAAAAAATAATTATTTCATGCATCCATCCGTCACACACACTCAGTCGACACGCTGAACATCACACTCATTGTGACGAGGATATAAACGTTTTCCAGGACGTACGGTGGACCTCCTGAAATGGTGTAAACATTTCCAGCTCAGTAAACTTTATAGAAATTAAATAACAGGGAGGCATTGCCTCGACTACATGCTGCAATCACCTCCTGATTCCATGAACCATACAAATCTGAAGAACTCCAATACATCAGCTGGAGAACGTGGCTGAATCTACTGGATTCATTATACCCCCAACCTCTGAAGGAAGTTCTCTTCAAATCAAAACCACTCACCGCTGCTGAGGATGGCTCAAGATCCATGAGGTAACGCTGGAGGGAATCCTCTTTTGAAATCTACTTAAAAGCCATGATGAAATCTCCTGAAAACCCATGATGGAATCTCCTGATGATGCCCAACCTATGGATGGAATTCTCTTCAATTCAAAACCGCTGAGGCTCTACATGAAAGCTCTTTTAGGTTACTCTGGATGGAAACTCCTATTGAACCATGACAGAATCTCCTGATGAACCACGATGAAATCTGAGGATGGCTCTACATGAAAGATCCAAGAAGTTTCTCTGGAAGGTTCTACTCACAAAGGAACCATTTGGTGGAATCTCCAGATAAACCATGATGAAATTTCCTGATGAACCAAATTGAAACAATCAGCTGCAGTTTTATACACACTCACACCTGATAATGGACAATCAATAGAAGAAGGTGAGATGGTCCTGAGGGAATCCTGCACACAGAGTGCAGTTAAATGCCACTAACCAAAAGCAAAGCGCCAAAGTCAGCACTTTTGAAGCTGAAGCTCCTCCATATCTCGCTTTTTCATCACGGCCTTTTGTTCTGAGATTAGCGTGAACTCACAGATCCCCCCCCCCCCACACACACACACACACACACATTACATCACTAATATGTATGTCAAGAATAGAAGCTGCGTGTCACATGGTTGTATTAAGTGTGAATGTGTGTGTAAAGAGATGAGTTTATGAGGTTATAAGCATGAAGCCTCCTTGTTCATCTGAGTGCTCCATCCACATCATATGACACACACACACACACACACACACACACACACACACACTCCATATGAGTGAGGTTTGCTGATGCAGGGCAGCGATGATGTTTTAGTCACAGTGAGAAGAAAATAACGGCTTTTAAACTTCACTCAGCTGAAAGCTTTTATCTCCTGACATTTACCTTTGAGCTGCATTAACCATCTCACACACACACACACACACACACACACACACACACACACACACTCGCTCTCGTTCTGTTACCATTCTATATTTTTTTTCTGTTTATTTTATGCTCATTCGCCCACATCCACATCCCACAACCCCACATCCCCATGCCCACATCCCCCCATGCCCACATCCACATCCCCATGCCCACATCCACATCCCCCCATGCCCACATCCCCCCACGCCAACAATCACCCCATGCCCCCATCCCACATCCACACGCCCACATCCCCCCACGCCAACAATCCCCCCATGCCCACATCTCACATCCCCCCATGCCCACATCCACATCCCACATCCCCACGCCCACATCCCCCCACGCCAACAATCCCCCCATGCCCCCATCCCCATATCCCACATCCACATCCCCATGCCCACATCCACATCCCCATGCCCATATCCCCCCATGCCCACATCCCCCCACGCCAACAATCCCCCCATGCCCCCATCCCACATCCACACGCCCACATCCCCCCACGCCAACAATCCCCCCATGCCCACATCTCACATCCCCCCATGCCCACATCCACATCCCACATCCCCACGCCCACATCCCCCCACGCCAACAATCCCCCCATGCCCCCATCCCCATATCCCACATCCCCCCATGCCCACATCCACATCCCACATCCCCACGCCCACATCCCCCACATCCCCCATTCCCCCAACCCCACATCCCCCACATCCCCCCCATCCCCATATTCCACAACCCCACATCCCCCATTCCCCCAACCCCACATCCCCATATCCCACATCCCCCCCATCCCCATATTCCACATCCCCCCCATACCCCACATCCCCCCCATCCCCATATTCCACATCCCCCAATGCCCACATCCACATCCCCCCCATCCCCATATTCCACATCCCCCAATGCCCACATCCACATCCCCACGCCCACATCCCCCCACGCCAACAATCCCCCCATGCCCACATCCCACATCCCCCCATGCCCACATCCACATCCCACATCCCCACGCCCACATCCCCCACATCCCCCATTCCCCCAACCCCACATCCCACAACCCCACATCCCCCATTCCCCCAACCCCCCATCCCCATATTCCACATCCCCCCCATCCCCATATTCCACAACCCCACATCCCCCATTCCCCCAACCCCACATCCCCATATCCCACATCCCCCCCATCCCCATATTCCACATCCCCCCCATATCCCACATCCCCCCCATCCCCATATTCCACATCCCCCCATGCCCACATCCACATCCCACATCCCCACGCCCACATCCCCCACATCCCCCATTCCCCCAACCCCACATCCCACAACCCCACATCCCCCATTCCCCCAACCCCCCATCCCCATATTCCACATCCCCCCCATCCCCATATTCCACAACCCCACATCCCCCATTCCCCCAACCCCACATCCCCATATCCCACATCCCCCCCATCCCCATATTCCACATCCCCCCCATATCCCACATCCCCCCCATCCCCATATTCCACATCCCCCCCATATCCCACATCCCCACCATCCCCATATTCCACATCCCCCCATGCCCACATCCACATCCCCACGCCCACATCCCCCATTCCCCCAACCCCACATCCCCATATTCCACATCCCCCAATGCCCACATCCACACCCCCACGCCAACAATCCCCACATCCCCCCACGCCAACAATCCCCACATCCCCCCACGCCAACAATCCCCACATCCCCCCACGCCAACAATCCCCACATCCCCCCATGCCCCCATCCCACATCCCCACGCCCACGCCCACGCCCACGCCCACATCCCCCACATCCCCCACATCCCCCATTCCCCCAACCCACAACCCCACATCCCCCATTCCCCCAACCCCACATCCCCATATTCCACATCCCCCCCATCCCCATATTCCACATCCCCCCCATCCCCATATTCCACAACCCCACATCCCCCATTCCCCCAACCCCCCATCCCCATATCCCACATCCCCCCATGCCCCCATCCCACATCCCCACGCCCACGCCCACATCCCCCACATCCCCCATTCCCCCAACCCACAACCCCACATCCCCCATTCCCCCAACCCCACATCCCCATATTCCACATCCCCCCCATCCCCATATTCCACAACCCCACATCCCCCATTCCCCCAACCCCCCATCCCCATATCCCACATCCCCCAATCCCCATATTCCACATCCCCCCCATATCCCACATCCCCCCCATCCCCATATTCCACATCCCCCCCATCCCCATATTCCACATCCCCATATCCCACATCCCCACCATCCCCATATTCCACATCCCCCCATGCCCACATCCACATCCCCACGCCCACATCCCCCATTCCCCCAACCCCACATCCCCCCCATCCCCATATTCCACATCCCCCAATGCCCACATCCACATCCCCACGCCCACATCCCCCCACGCCAACAATCCCCCCATGCCCACATCCCACAACCCCACATCCCCCCATGCCCCCATCCCACATCCCCCCATGCCCACATCCACATCCCCACGCCCACATCCCCCCACGCCAACAATCCCCCCACGCCAACAATCCCCCCATGCCCACATCCCACATCCCCCCATGCCCACATCCACATCCCACATCCCCTACGCCAACAATCCCCCCATGCCCCATTCCCCCAACCCCACATCCCCCATGCCCCCATCCCACATCCCCCCCATGCCCACAATCCCCCCCATGCCCACATCCCACATCCCCCCATCCCCCCCATGCCCACATCCCCACGCCCACATCCCCCCACGCCAACAATCCCCCCATGCCCACATCCCACATCCCCCTATGCCAACAATCCCCCTACGCCAACAATCCCCCCATGCCCACATCCCACAACCCCACATCCCCCATTCCCCCAACCCCACAACCCCACATCCCCATATCCCCCCCCCCCCCATATCCCACATCCCCCCATTTCCCCAACCCCACATCCCCCCATGCCCACATCGCCCCATCCCCATATCCCCATACCCATATCCCACATCCCCCATACCCATATCCCCCATCCCCATATCCCCATGCCCCCATATACCCACATCCCCCCATCCCCATCATCCCCCCATCCCCATATTCCCACCATCCCCCCATCCCCATATTCCCACCATCCCCCCATCCCCATATTCCCACATGCCCCCATTCCCATATTCCCACATGCCCCCATCCCACATCCCCACGCCTGACAGGAAGATTAGTGGATGCTGGTGGTTCTTTAAATCTGGCAGCTTCATTTAGGCCTGACTCTTATAGCTTCAGCCTGAAGTCCAAATGGAGAAGAAGAGCACCACTGGGACTGTGAAGAGCCTGCGGAGAAAATGCTGATGTCTCCTCTTTTCAGCAGAAATGATTTTCTCCCGACTCTCCTGTGAAAGCACTTTTTATTACACGCTTTATGTGTGGATCTGCAGCAATAGCAGCATCTACTATAAGCAAAGGTTTGTGGACACCTGAGCATCAGATCGGTATGTTTTTCTTGCGTCGTGTTTGTAGGTCATAAACCTTCTCTTCCCTCCAGCAAGGATTTGTGGGTAATATTAGCTAGAAACCATGTGTATAGATTAATACTTTTAAAAATGGCAATAGAAGACCAGTAGGTACCTCTGGGATTCTCCTTTTAACATACTATGATTTGGGACACACTACTTCTAATCTTGGATACTATTTAGGACGGATAGTAAGTGAACTGGGACACGGTAAATGTGCTGAGTCGGCTTTCCGTGATGCGATGCAGCACGTGGTTTGTAGAGGATGAGCTGCATAGGAGATTGAATAGAAAAAACTCGTTCAGATTCCTGGTTTTAACAAAGCCTTCCAGGGTTCCTCCATGGCTCCTCCAGGGCTCCTCATCTTCATTAAAAGTTTTTATTTGGAAAATTGTATGTGTTTCTACTATAAATCTTGACATGTTTGTCCACATTTTCCACTTTTTGTAAGAAAATAGTGGTTCAAAACAGTATCAACCACGACATGTGCAATTCCCAATCAGAACTCCCTGCTGGTCATAATTCCTTCATCGGATTCTCTCATGACCAACAAATCTAACATTACTCTTGTGACATGCAGGTTGCCAGCTGTGGACAAATCCAATAAAATATATATACACTGTATAAAATAACTGTTTAAATATGAGAAATAAATGCCTGGTTTAAGAAAATCCAAGAAAAAGTCCAAGTCCAATGATCTGTGAGTGCAGTGAGAAATTACATTCCATAAGATTTCTTGAAATAAGATGAAAAAATGTCTTCAAATAAGCATTAAAACACTTATTCCAAGCAGTTGATTTATTCTAACTAACTTAATAGCAATTGTTTTTTAGCTAAACATTTTTTTTTTTTTATTTGTGTGAAAAGATCTTTAAAACCAGAGCTACTAAACAAGAGACAAAGCTCTTAATTTAAGAATGAGATATTCTCTCTCAAAATCACACATCATTTCAATTAAAAACAAGATTACTATAAAAATCATGATCACGCCTGCATGCGTTTTATCAGCAGTTATTTATTCTGATGAAGACTGTGCTGTAACACACAGTAGCTACGATTCAAACACAAAGCAAAATCACTTACTGATTCTCAAAATACTTCAACTTATTGCAGTATAAAATATAACAAAGATCTTCAACATGAGAAACTGAAATCAAACTACACAACAACTTTCTGTAATAAAAAGCCATAAATACTTTATATAAAAAACAAAGTTCCAAAAATAATAAGCGTAATAGATAATGTTTGGAGTGTGTGGACTTTATACTGCACTCTTATAATTTGTTATTAGATTGTAAATAAATCTGTTGACGTCGACATAAAACAAGCATTTGGAATAAATAATTCTAATGAAGTCCTACGTGTGATTATTGAGTGATTTTTTTTTCTGGCCAACATAAAAGCAGTTATTACAGCTACAGTCTTAAAAGATACAAGGCCTTGAATGACGCCTCTGATGGTAATGAAGCTCAATTTGCAGCTAAAATAACAAACTTTACGCTTCACTGGGTAGGAAAAAAAAAAACAATCTTAAAACAATCGTAATAACGTTACACAATCTGCTATTGAAGTGTTTTCTTCTTCAAATAAGATCAATAAGATTTTTATAACTAGAAGTAAGAAGTTTGGACTCGAGGAGGAGTTTTTGCAGTGAATATCTCAGGTTAGTTTATTAAGCTATTTTATTCCTCATAGGTCTGAAGTCAAGCCTTTTAAAAGTCAGAGCACTTGATCAAGCTGGTCACCTTGATTACTTCTTTTCTCTCTGTCTTTTAGAAAAAGCTATTAATTTTTGACTTCCAAAAAACCTACAAACAGCAGAAGAGATAATTGGAAAGGAAGGAGGCAGTCTGATTCTCTTGGTAATGAAACTGCCTGGCCAGAAAGCTGACCTTAACCCGATCGATCTCCTCTGAAAAAATCGAAAGATTAGAGAACTGTGTCCAACCGGCCCTCCAAAGCGTTCCAAAACGCTAAAAAAGCTGAAGCTAAGGATGAAGTATGAATAAAGTGTGTGCACAGTTCTAAATGCTGAAGAAGGGTCTGGAAGAACATTCCTTTCACGTCTCGAGCTGATCTTCACAGTAGGACCAAAAGTTTTGGTATACCTAAATTTCCCAATTGTATGTGGTTCTTCCTTAAATTTTTGGATGTCTCTGGATGCTCTTCACTTGAACTTTGAGACTCAAAACTGTTTCAGGATGACACCAAAAGTGCCTATTGAAGAAATTTGGGATGAATATTTCATGCTGACTGCATCCCAGGCCTCCTCACCTCACCTACATCACCACCTGACTTTACTAACAACCTTGTAGCTGAATGAATTTCCACAGAATCTTGTGGAACATCTTCCCAGAAGAGTGGAGCTCATTATAACAGCAAATGGGAACTACAAGAAGCACATACAAATTTTATGGTCAGGTGTCCAGATCATGTCCCTGCACCCGTTCACATCTATGAGCACAGCAATCCCTAGTTACAGCAGCATGTGGTAGAGGTGGTCCATAGAGACTTGAAAGAAAGATGGATGGTGTTGTGGCAGATTCGACAGATGTTAAACAAGCTGTCCAATTTTCCCCAATAATGCAGACCTAGCAAAACTGTGCGCTTGAGGGAATTGTTGTCAGGAGAGCTGGCCTGTTTGCTGAAACATTAGGAGAAAGAAAAACCTCAGTGGGAATGGATGTATGGTAGATATCTCACTTACAGTTTAAACCTCAGAAGAATACTTGTAGATGAGATTCCAAACCTAGAATCGTCATGCGTCAAGATTTTAAGAAAAAACGTCCATGGGACAGAACCATGAAACGCAAGACAAAGGAATTCTGGAGATTTTGGAGATTTGTGGAGATTCTGCCCTTCAGCCATGAGGGTGTCAGTAAACTCAAGTACTAATAAAGATGAGAAGAGGAAGCCCAGGATGCAGTCAGAGTTCCAGTTCATTCCAATATGGTTGGAGCCTTATAGCAGGAGATCTTCCACTCCAATTCACCTAAAGCAGATCTTCATGGAGCTTTCTTGGTGCGCTTTATGTCATGCAGAAACAGGTTTGCGTTTCCGAGTTAGAGTGAAGGGAAAATGTTTTTTTCATCTGAAGATGTTGTATCTACTTGTGTGCTGAAAACAGTTTGGGGGCTGGAAAAGTCGGGTGTCCCAATACTTTTGGCAATATAGTGTGCATTGTAGCATATATGACGTAGTGGTTAGGATGCGGCACTCTCACCGCTGCGGCCCGGGTTCGATCCCCAGTCAGGGAACCAACCCCGGGTCCCTCACAGTGCCGGTCCCAAGCCCCGATAAATGGGGAGGGTTGCGTTAGGAAGGGCATTCAGCGTAAAAACATGTGCCAAATCAAACATGCGGATGATCTGCTGTGGCGCCCCCTAATGGGAAAAGCCGAAATAAAGTTTTGTAGCATATATAACGTATTGTTCTCTCATGATCAGATTTCTCTGATGACGCTACTAAAAATAAATGGACATTAGACTGCTGAAGATTGTAAAAGGAGCTGTTTATGGCGCTATAATTGCCTTAGGCATGAGAGTGAAAGACAGAGGGAGAAAAAACAAAACGCCTCATTTAAAGCTCCTTGAAACAAAGTCGATCGCATTACTTCAAAAGCCAAGCCATAGAAATCAATCCGTTCCGACACGAGTCGTTTCTCCGAGCCGGGGAAGATGGCCGACCCTCTCGCTTTGTTTATCGGCCTGTTTACTTTGTTCTGCTACATGGTTGGGAGCGATCCATTCCCACAGACGCTCATTAAACTGAAAAAAAAAAAACCTGACAAGTCTGGAGCGAAAGTACAGAAAATCAGAACGGCGGCGCCGTCTGAGGACGTCAAGAAGTCGATACGTCCCAAATAACAAGCGTGCGATTGAACAAAACGTGCACATGATGTGGGCGATTTACAAAGAATAATTGCGTGAATTGTTTTGGGTGCGATGATGAGGTGAGCGAGTACAGTACACCCTGGAGATCACCACTTCAATCCTGAACATAAGCATAACACTGTGTTCAATATAGATATAAACACACACACACACACACACACACACACACACACACACACACACACACACACACACACACACACACACACTTTGTTTAGAAGAAATGTGTAAGAAAAGATCTTGGGTTTAAGAATTAAGTATCAGAGGTCTGAATTTACAGCAAATATGAAACTTCTCGCTCATTTATGTGTATGATGTCATGGCTTTTAAACACTTAGATATAATCTTGATCGATCTTTTTACTACTTAAACCCAGTAGTGGGCTGTCAGGTCCAGCAAGACCTTCTCTGCTGACCTAAACCTAACTTACTTAAATATATTTCTATCTGTCTGTCTGTCTGTCTGTCTGTCTGTCATTTGTTCTTTCTTTCAGCTGAAAATAATTCATTTCTATCATTTTAATTAAAAACAAAACATCTGTCAGACCACATGCTTTTCTATCAGTCTTCCTTCATGTCTTTTTTTTGCCTCTTAACCAATAAACCAAGAAACCAAAATTTATCACCCCTTAACCAACCCACGTTCCGTCTTTCCTTCTTATAATCATTAGGAATTTTAATGTCCCCTTTTTCTTTTTTAAGTTTGTCCTTTTTTATACAAGATGTTTACTGTATCTCTCTCTCTCTCTCTCTCTCTCTCATGAATATTTTTCATGGCAAATATGGAGAAGGGAAGAAAATACGCACCAGAGACACTTTTAAATCAAAGAAACGTAAACACCAGTTACAGGACACAAACCAGTTTACTGTGGGACAACCTGAACGTTTCAGACAGCACGTTCTCCAGCAGAGGTCAAAATTGTCCAAGTTAATAGCCATCACGTCAGTTAGAAACCTTCTACAATTAGTTGTCCTGAACATCGTTTTCAATCACATTCAGGTTCATAAACAAAATACACCAAACATACTCCAGGTGCAAATGTCTGAAAAACTACTGTCACCTTCAAGGATCCTTAAGTCTGGAAAAACATCTACTGTCACCTGGGGATCTCCAGGTCTCAATTACTTGTACTATAACCTACAGATCCTCAGGTCTCACTACAACCAGACTAGACACCATGAAGAACCTCAGATGCCTTTATGTTCTTCACACTATTATCCAGGCTCCACCTTCTTCTCCATTCTCAGCATTATAAAGGAATAAAATGTGAGTCTTACCTGCGTGACCAGTGGCTCCAGCAGCCTCTCCACGGTCAGAGTGCGGATCTCCAGACTCTTGGGGTCCCATTTCAGCAGGATGGGGGACGTAGCACTCGTCATGATTGCTGTGAACGAGAAGAAAGAGGTGTTGAGAATGTGTGTGAGAAATTCAGAAAAGTATTGGGACATTGATTAGGGCTGAATAAATCTCTACAAAATCTAGAGGAACATCTTCTCAAAGGAGTGGAGCTTCTTATAAGAGCAAATGGGCTCTAAATGTGGAATGGGATGTTCAAAAAGCACAAGACCAGGTGTCCAAAAACTTCTGTCCATGCTTTTCCAGACGTCTGATACTCAATTTCTTCCAGTATTGTGATCTGATATTTTCGGTCATATCACCACACCTCCGAGTGCCGCCACTGTGTGTGTGTGTGTAGGTGTAGGTGTGTGTGTGTGTGTAGGTGTAGGTGTGTGTGTGTGTGTGTGTGTGCGTGTGCGTGTGTGTGTTGGATACAGTATGAACAATAGGGAAATACAATGTATGAACTTGTTTGTCTCTTACAAACTCTTTTTTTGTCTCACACACACACACACACACACACACACACACACACTGTAAGCGCCACGACAAATGGACATTCCATCCAGTCCACTAGCAGTCCTTTGTAACATTCCAACACAATCAGTGAAGGCTCCAGACAATGCAGTGATGAAGTCAGGCGAGGGAGTGTAAAATATCGCACAGCCTCCAGAGAACACACACACACACACACACACACACACACACACACCCTCTCACATACACACACACACACACACACACACACACACACCCACACTCCTATACCCATACTCTCACTCACTCACACTCACACACACACACCCTCACTTACACACACACACACACCCTCACTTACACACACACACACACACACACACACACACACACCCTCTCACATACACACACACACACCCACACACACACTCCTATACCCATACTCTCACTCACTCTCACTCACTCACACTCACTCACACTCACTCACACTCACTCACACTCACTCACACTCACTCACACTCACTCACTCACACACACACACCCTCACTTACACACACACACACACACACCCTCTCACATACACACACACACACCCTCTCACATACACACACACACACACACACCCACACTCCTATACCCATACTCTCACTCACTCTCACTCACTCACACTCACACACACACACACACACACACACACACTCACACACACACACCCTCACTTACACACACACACACACACACACCCTCTCACATACACCCTCTCACATACACACACCCTCTCACATACACACACACACACACACACACACACACACCCACACACCCACACACCTATACCCATACTCTCACTCACTCACTCACACACACACACACACACACACACACACACACACACACACACACACACACATACACTGCAGCACAACTCTTTGTATAACCAGTGGCTTTCCCAATGGAGCTACAGTACAGTGAACCCAAACATTTGTCTATTTTTCTGTGTCTTTCTTTTGTTGTTTCTTTATTTTAGTTGAAAATGATTAATTTCAGTCAGCACCGGTATGAGGCATGTGACCCGAACATGGCCCGGTTACTGTGGAGATGGAACCGTGTTTATGGCAGTTCAAATGTAATTTCAGATATCGTAGAATGTATGGTGATAATATTTTCACACACACAGCTGATTCTCATATTCCTGTTTACAACGTGGGTTTATTTCTCTCCATCAACAACGTTTCATCAAACAAATCATTTTCATTTACATAAATAAATAGTAACTATAATATTAAACTTATTTCATATTTCCTCTAAACCTTTTCATGCACAAGACGAGGCCCAACCTCAGCCTTAAGGTATCGCCCCGACTCTCCTGACCTGCCAAACCAACTACCTGCATGTCTTCCCTCACCACATCCATAAACCTCCTCCTTGGTCTTCCTCTTTTCCTCCTTCCTGGTGGCTCCATCCTCAGCATTCTCCTACTGATATACCCCATGTCCCTCCTCTGCACATGTCCAAACCATCTCAATCTCACCTCCCTCACCTTGTCTCCAAAACGTCCTACATGCGCTGTCCCTCTAATAAACTCATTTCTAATCCTGTCCATCATCGTCACTCCCAACAAACATCTCAACATCTTCAGCTCTGCTACCTCCAGCTCTCCAGGCTCTTCTCATCCTGACTTAGTCCTACAGACTTTCGTTCTCCTTCTCATTATTTCTTTGCACTGTGGACTTCAAGTACTTAAACTCCTAATCTAATGAGGAAACTACTTCTCATTAAAGAGCGCGGTTAAAGAAGTGGGCGGGAACTAATGCCCTGTTGAAGCTGCACCTCACTAACCGTCGTGTTCTTCTCAACTCGAGCAAAGCACGTGAAGTCTGCGAGTTAGTGATCATTAAAGTTTTATAAATTTAGTTTGCTGCTTTTTAATTATAGAGTTAGTATTAATGTAAGATCAGTGGAAAGTTAAATGTTACATGTATGTTTCAGCGGCTGTGAGGAGAAACCACCTGACGTCTGCGGCTACAGAAAAGAAATCGATTCCGGCATTAAAACATGGCTGAATGTGGCTCGGGGTTCGGATGTGGTCCGGCTGGTGGCAGGAAAGACAGGAGGAAGAGAACAGAGGCTGAGGACAACAACAGATTAATGGACTTGTGACTTGTTTGGATGTTGAGTTTTGTGCAAAATGTCACTTGTTCTTGAACTGAAATGTTTAGCAGCTTTGTGAAATATGGATATTAACATTCAAGCATTGTTTAGTTGTTGTTGTTGTTGTTTGTTAAAAGGTTTAGTTTAAATATAAATCCAATAAAAACTATTGTTGTTCAGGCAGTTTCTATCTGGGCAAAGGGTCTGTACATCTAATGTCAATCAGTGTCTGTATTACTCCATGTCTTCCTTTGCCTTTCAACCACCCAACAAACAAACAAAAACAACAAATCAACAAACAAACAAACAACCAAAAACAACAAACCAAACAACAAACAAAGAAACTGCACACACACACACACACACACACACACACACACACACACACACAAAAACAACAAACCAAACAACAAACCAACTTTACAACTAAACAAAAAAACATACAAGAAACATACTGACCAACAAACAAACCACTTCACATTGACCAACAAACCAACACTCCTTCTTTCCTTCCTTCTCTTAATCAACTGGAATTTAAAGTCCCTTTATTTACAGCTGCTTACTATTACTATTTTTCTTTCTTTCTTTCTTTCTTTCTTTCTTTCTTTCTTTCTTTTTATGACAAAAACAATTTTTTATTGTTTGACTAATCTGTTTGATAAAGAAAGAAAAGATAATCAAGAAAAATAGGAAAAAGAAAAACAGATGAAGAGAGAAAAGAGGAATAGCAGGAAAACCGAACATGACAGAAAAGGTAACGAACAGAGAAAAAGAAAGAATGAGTAAAAAGTGCGGACCACAAGTTCTTTTCTTCTGTTATTCACTCCCTGTTTTAACCCGTCCCTCCGTCTCCATCAGACTCAGAATAAAGCTGGAGATGAAGCACCTTACAGAGCGAGGAGAGGATGAGAGGAGGAGAGGAGGAGAACGCTCTCTGGTTGTTTCAGCGGTGATGAATGAAGCTTCTCCACCAGCCGGCTCGTTTCTCGGCTTTGGGACTGCAGCAGAATAAAAGATCTGAACGCAGCAGATGATTGAATTATTCTCGTCTGTAATTACTGCTGCCGCTCAAACTAATGAAAAGCCAGACTCAATCATTTCTCTCAAAAATAATTCATCAAGATCCAGCAGGAGAAAATAATCCCAGATCAACTCCTGAACCTTCACCAAAGTCAAAGCTCCACCTGAAATCTATCTCCACCCAAGACCTGCTTTACTACGTGATACAGGAATGTAGAAATGTGGAAAAAAATGTAAATACATAAGACAGGAATGTAAACAGTGAAACGTGAGCAGGAAATGTAGAAACGTGAGGTGGGAAATGAGAATGTAGCAATGTGAGGAGGGAATGTAGACACGTGAGACGGCCACATAGAAACATGAATCAGAAACGTGATTATTTTTCCTACCCGGCTTCTGGATTATTAAACCTGACTGTTTGTTTTTCTAATTACACCCGCAGTGTGAATATTACCACATGATCGTGCGTTGCCATGACAACAGGTTAATAAGTTTGATGGCAGTCTTCGGAATGAAAATATAAATATATAAATATATATATACATATAACAACAGAGGAGAACCTCATCTCCAGGCTCCACAACTCTGGTGTTGAAGTGCTTCCTGCTCCGTTCATGCCGTCAAAGCAGGTGAAAATGTGAGACTGATAAAGGTCATGAGTTAGAGGACATGGGTCACACCCCTGCTTCCTGGTGAGATGAACTGCTTCCTGGTATTTGGGGAAACAGAACAGCTGAAATGTAACTCTGAGTTAAAACATTACAGAAGCTGCAACACCAAACAAATCTCACATCAGCTCTTCTCCTCTGCTTTTATTCCCTCTCTCCAGGATCTCTCCGGGATCTCTCACATCCCAAACCAGGAAGTCACACTGAATGGAGTGATCTGATGGGATGCAAATTGTCCCCTCACCCAGCCTATTGTCTAATCTCTCAGTCCATCTTTTACTCCATTCTTATTCGGTCATTGTTCTGTCCATCTGTCTATCCGTTTATCTGTCCATCTGTCTATTTGTCCAGGTTCTCCCATCCCACTGCCTCTCTGACTTTTTCATTCAACATGTGATTTGAATCTAAAGCTCTTCCTAAATGATTAGATGTTTCCTTCTGCTTTTCCTCACACATCCCGGTTCTCTCGTCTCCTTCTCTGGGATTAATCTGATATTTCACCTCCAACACTTTAATGGGAATTTTTACTGCAGAAAATTACCCAGGACAAACACGCAGACAGACAGACAGACAGACAGACAGACAGACAGACAGACAGACAGACAGACAGACACTAAACAAACAAACTAATACATAAATAAAAAACAAATAAAGAGGCATATGACAAGGAAGCAGATGAAAAGACAGACAGGCAGACAGACAGGCAGACAGACAGACAGGCAGACAGACAGGCAGACAGACAGGCAGACAGACAGGCAGACAGGCAGACTATTTTGATGTGATCTACAGTGTTAAATGTAACTATGAATGAGCAGGTCTGTTTCTCTTGTTAATGAACAGATGTAGTTGAGGTGAAGGTGCGGTAGAAGAGCAATACTGCAGCTTGATTGTGTGTAACTCCAATCTTGATTAGTTTTCTGTTATACACGCACGCACACACACACGCACGCACTTTACACAGGCTTTAACGAAAGACACTTTACACACGGTGTAACGGGTGAAATATGTTGCGCCTCCTTCAGGAGCATAGCGGTATTTTCCCACGGGTAACGGTACAGAATCCTGCCTCAAAAAATGGACGAAGCACAATGTAGTGAAAAACTCCAAAAAATCCTGCTTCAGCACATTAAAAACCTGGAGTGGGAAGAAAATTCACCTCTCAGCAGAACAGTCAGACTTTAAAGCTACAAATGTTTGAAGTTGTCGACCATTCAGGACGTCTACACGCCAAGAAATAATCACGTGTCTCATGCACAGAGCACTACATGCTTTTGGTTCTCTGGTATTTCCTCATTGATTAGAAGGATTTTCATTCACCTAAACTTTACTTCTGGAGTGAAATCCCCAGGATTCCTACATCTACACGATATTCTCCCTCATTCCCAAAGTCTGACATGTCTAATCTGTGGGAGGGATGGATGGATGGATGGATGGATGGATGGATGGATGGATGATCTCCCCCTCTCCCTCCCCCCCTCTCTGAAGAAGCTGAGTTGGAGGGTGGACCCCCATGGAGAAGTGTTCAGGTTTTAAATGCTGATATTAAATCAGAGTGGAGACACTGTACAAACCACCGTTATCAAAAAGAGCTGCTGACCTCCAGTGGAGGATTTTACATGGTATCATCTCTGTGAACTCTTTTATTTCTGTTTTAAACCCTGATGCTACACCTGATTGTCCTTTTTATTCACAGAGAGAAACAGTTTTCATGCTTTTATTCACTGCTCCAGGTTAAAGTCACTGTTTGTGTTTTTTCGGAGCATTTTAAGGTCTTTTTATGTTGATTTTACTGTTCAGTGTTTTATTTTTTGTGTTAAATACGTTAGGAAACAGGTTCAGGTGCCACCTGGTTCATTTTCTCCTCGGTCAGGTGAAGATGGAGAAAAACCTGAGCCGGAAAACCAGATCACACAGAACACTGACTGGGAGACACAAGAATGTTAAAAAGGCTGATCAAATCCAGAGTTTTAACAGATTGTAATTTGTACAGAAGTGTGAATGATGTGTGTGTGTTTAAATGTGTGTGTGTTGGAGAATGTGTTTGTGCTCTGTTACAGACGGAGAATAAACTTTACACCAGAACTGAACTCATTACTCATGTTTTACTCAAATATATAACCTTCTTCATATTTATTTATTTATTCATTTATTATTTAATTTATGAAGTCACTCTAAATTGTATGATGTGCTTAAATAAAGTTTTGTAAAAGTCAAAAAGTCTCTTTCTCTCCCTCCTCCCCCCCCCCCCCTCTCTCTCCTCTGACTTGTTTATTCGATGGGGGTGTGTAACACAACCAAGTCAATAAAAAAAAACTTTCAGCTGCTAAATCTGGTCTGTGACGTGTCACATCGTCTGGATTCCTCCTCAGAGCTTCGGTTACAAGACACACAGGCGTGAAGATCCCATGTGGGGAACGAAGGAGGAAAGATCTACTGTAACGGGACACCAGGGCTGCAGGAAAGACATCTTACTGAAAGACATACGGATTTTGAAAGAAATGGAATGGGGGCGTCTAGCTTCCAAACACATTCGTCCAGTTGTGTGTAAAATGCAGCATGCAACATTAAAGACTTTGTTGTCTGATGTTTCCAGAGGAACCCATAAAGAACCCCTGAGGAAACACCTGGGAACGCTTGTTGAACCTCAGGAACCCATGAGAAACCCCTAAGGAACCCAAAAATTGGAGCTCATCCTTGTTCTCATCAACGCTTCCAAGAAAATTCCACAAAAAATAAATGATGTCGCCGTGAACACGAAACAGATTTTTTTAAATGCAGCATCACCTCCAGGATCAGCACGAGCGACGTGAACACAAAAGCGCGCGGGAGATCTCTGAGGCAGCGCGTGCAAACCGGATACACATTACCGCATCATGCATCACATCTTCCTGTTCTGTCCTGTCCTTCTTTCTTTCTTTCTTTTTCTCATTTTATTAGACATGCAGTCGGTGTGCTGCAGACTGTATGTTTAGCTCAGGGTAGCATGCATGCTAACAGGCTGGAGCGGCAGCAGAATGGGGATGGATATAGACGGATGGATGAAGAAAGAGAGGGGGATGAACAGAGAGATGGACGGATGAAGCGTGCACGTGAAAAATCAGAGCGGTCCATTTTGCTCGCGGGCACGCGCGCACATTTTTATCCTCCTATAATAATAATGATGATAATGCATTTCCACTTCAGGGCAATAAAAAGAAAGAAAGAAAGTGTGTGTGTATGTGTGTGTGTGTGTGTGTGAGAGAGAGAGAGAGAGAGAGAGAGAGAAAGGAGCACGCGACCCACGCCTAAGATCCTTTACCTTTTTTCCGAGATGATGAGAGATGCGAGCGCGCGCGCGGCCGTTATTCCGTTTAGATGATCGGATGAGGACCGAAATAAATAATTAATAATGATAAAAATAAATAAATAATAAGTACAATAAAAACACGCCTCCTTTGGGGGGTGGAAGGAAAAAAAACACCAGCACGCCCCGGAAAACGGTGGATAAAAATCCTCCTCGTGCTGCTCTGATTATTATCAAAAATAAATTCCCAACGAATCCACGCCGGTCTTTTCCTTCTTCTTGTGTTCCTCTTTCTTCTCCTTGTTCTTTTCCAGGAGGAGGTAAAAGCTCTGAGCTGCTGCCGCTCCCTGCCAAATAATGAGTCCGCTTCTGTCAGAAAAGCAGGTGCCGAGAGCGCGTGTGCACGGTGCGCGTTCACGCTCGGGAATCTCAACCGACCACTAAGGCCAAAGGGGGAAGTGCAGAAGAGGGGAAAAAAAACAGGGGGAGGAAGAAAAGGAGGGGTGTGGATGGGAGGTGGGGTTTTTGCGCATGCGCATTGCGGCATCGCACTGAGCGCAACCTAGCGTGAGTCGGGAGCGACATCACTACTGCCAAATAGTGAGTAAGAGAGAGAGAGAGAGAGAGAGAGAGAGAGAGAGAGAGAGAGAGAGAGAGACTTTTTTTGACTTACACTCCTTTATTTAACATAAGACAGCATAAGTCACGTTATGTTCTGGATGGTATCAGGTAATAAAAGTCAAATAAATAAATAAATAAAATAAGACAATGAGAGAAAATGGAGGTTTATTTGATTATTTAGCTGAGTTCTGGTGCAAATTACAATTCTTTCTCTTTTAATGAACACAGAGATCTTCAGATCCCCCATACTCTTGTAGAAGTTAAAATCAACAACAATCCTGGATTTTGTAAGTCTGGAGAAGATCCTGAAAGCATCACAGTCAGTGTTTTGGGTTATTTTGTTTATGTATGTGGCCATTTTCTCCTGCCCAAAAATAAAATTAATCAACTGACACATAAACCATAAATGCCATCATCACTGTCTGATTCAGCTTCATCTGCCTTTTACTCTGTTTTGCCCTGTTTTTTCTGTCCTCTACCTCGTTTCTTCCTCTTTGTTGTAACTTTAAACAGAGGCTCATCTTCCATCTCCACGTCTCCACATTTAGTTCCTCAAGACCTTCATTTAAGACCATAAAAACCATCCTCCTGAAAGACCAAGTGCTTAACCTGTGGGGACTTACAGCCGAGGGGATTTTCTTCACGGGGGAGACGGTTCACCCGTACCAAGACAGATCTTTCACAATCACCTCATCACTGATAAAAGAAGGGACATTAGATAACAACGTTTTAGCAGGAGAACTGAGAGGAGAAACCAGTAAACACTCACTATTAATAACAATTCATTTCTGGATCAGTTTATTCACTTTATCAAGATTATTCAGGAAAACAACAATAACACTGTTCATGTAGGAGGCAGAGACAATGTTCGCTAACACACACTCCTGTACACTCACACACACACACACACACACACACACACACACACACACACACACACACACACACACACACACTAGATATATCCTAGATGTTTAAGGAAAAGAAACTCCTAAAAACCGCCGAAAAAAATTGCCAACACGCCAACCGCTCTCACGCGCTCTACACGCCACGTTCACCCTTCCCGCGCATGCGCATCTAATGGAGAGTCTCACAAAGCCATCTCCATTAGATGCTATAGAGCTCCGGCTTTACTGCACCCCAGACCTCCTCATCTCCCCTACATCGGTAACCACCATCGGTGACTTTACTAACACCCATGTAGATGAAGAAATCGAAACAAGGACACTCCAAAATCTGGTGAAACATTTTTCCAGAAGAGTGGTGGCTATTATACTAAATATGGACAAGGATGCTCAAAATAAGCACATGCCAGTATCTAATGCTCAGGTGTTCACAATCTTCACAAACAATATATTGATGTATGTGTGAGAGAGAAGCTGAGGTCACCACAGGAGGCCATAGTGAAGTTTCTTATCTGTTCAGGAAACACATTTCAGGCGAAGTCCAGCTGAACACCACGCCCTGGCTCTGAGTGATGACCTCATAACCATGACATTGTCCCGTGGGAGCTGTTGATTCCAGAGCCTCATGATTCTCTCTCTACTGCATCGTCTCTGGAAAAGCTTTCTAACCGCTTCATCTCCTGCGGGAAAGAGAAAAAGTTTATAATAATCAACCCAAACTGAACTTAATTTCCCATAAGATTCAGCAGCACTTGGGGTCGTGTAGAGAAAAACCTCTGCAGAGATTCTAAAGGACATTTTAACTCAAGAGCTTCTTTTCTCCCCACAGCGAGATCACGTCACCTCCAGAGCTGGAGGCTGTTCCTCATACACACACGAGGACTTTGTATAAGCTTAGGGGGGAAAAAGTAAAAAATGAAGAATTAGCTACGCATAATGAGGTTCTCAGCCTCTTCCATCTCAGCTGCACAGAGGAACTGAAGGGTGAGGTGGAGTGTGTGTGGTGTGTGTGTGTGAAGTGTGCGTGTGGAGTGTGTGTGTGTGTGTGTGGAGTGTGTGGAGTGTGTGTGTGTGTGTGTGGAGTGTGTGGAGTGTGTGTGGAATGTGTGTGTGGAGTGTATGTGAAGTGTGAGTGTGGAGTGTGTGTGTGTGTGTGTGTGTGTGTGTGTGTGTGTGTGTGTGTGTGTGTGTGTGTGTGTGGAGTGTGTGTGTGTGTGTGTGTGTGTGTGTGTGTGTGGAGTGTGTGTGTGTGTGTGTGTGTGTGTGTGTGTGTGTGTGTGTGTGGAGTGTGTGTGTGTGTGTGTGTGTGTGTGTGTGTGTGTGTGTGTGTGTGTGTGTGTGGAGTGTGTGTGTGTGTGTGTGTGTGTGTGTGTGTGTGTGTGTGTGTGTGGAGTGTGTGTGTGTGTGTGTGTGTGTGTGTGTGTGTGTGTGTGTGTGTGTGTGTGTGTGTGTGGAATGTGTGGCGTGTGTGTGTGTTTCATATGAATAATTTTTTTATTAAAGATGATGAAATGTGCTGCTTAAATGAATTTGTGTTAACATAAATATTAACGATTTAATTCAATTTCAACAGGATCTAGTGGAACATCTGGAAGAGTGGAGCTTATTCTAACAGAAAATGGAGAATAAATGTGGACTGGGAACTCGGTGTGTGGTTACCACAGGATTATGCGCTGGTGTGAAAAAGACACAACCCTGATAAGATCCTGTAGTGGAACAGTTCACAGTTCCTGACCTGCAGGAGATGTGCAGTGATATAGGCCATGGCTTATTATAGTCCTGCTGCTGCACAGACGGCTAGAGTTAGCTTCCTGTTCTACATGTCCTCAGCGGTTTACAGGGGACGTAGCGAGCTGCATTCAGCACACAATTCATCTCTAATCTGAGGTGATCTTTCTGCAAATTAAAAAAAAAGTTCTAACAACTAAATCCTGTTTAAACTAAAAGCTGAATGTTTTAAATTTATCAAATAAAAAACAAACAATGGACAAGAATACAGGGGACATGAAAACAAGGGCTGAAGTATAAGAGACAACAGGTAGACAAATAGACATGGACGCATAAGTTCCCAGACTGTGTTTCTGCTGCAGGATTACCCACTTTACCACTAAATCCTGAGTGTGTCCTCCAGCTGTTTCAGTGCACACATGTGGACAGCTGTATTCAGCCTCAGTTAGGAGAGTGTAATAATCATCACACACAGGAACATGAGGGACAGAGACATGCTGAGAGATATGAAGGAACAACACTTTATTCCCAAAAGTCGACTAAACTTTCAGTGGATTTCTCAGAAAGTCTGGAATCTTTTCTCCTGAGTTGTAAAGCAGCGGCTCATAAATGTGTCTTTATTTCCTTTCTCTTTTGTATAATTATTGATTTTCATCTCAGCCCCGTCGCATCTTCTCTCTCGCTGTTGCATTGAACTTCAATTCAAATCAGGGTCGAAAAGATCCCCTGAGGACCCCTGATGCGTCCACGTCCCTCAATAAATGTGTGACGTCCTGAACCTGACGTGAAGATCACAAAAAAGCGCTCAGTCATCTTTCTGTTCATCCGTCCATTCGCCATCTGGAGAGGCTTTCATGAGGCCACGCACACACACACACACACGCACGCACGCACACACACGGCACACACACACACACACGCACGCACACCACACGGACACACACACACCGCACGCACGCACACACACACCGCACGCACGCACACACACACACGCGCAGAATCACACGCACGCACGCACGCCCACAAACACAAACACACACATACACACAAACACACACACACACACGCACGCACACCACACACACACACACACACACACACACACACACACACACACACACACACGCACGCATGCACGCACACACACATGGCACACACACACACACGCACGCACACCACACGGACACACACACACCGCACGCACGCACACACACACCGCACGCACGCACACACACACACGCGCACAATCACACGCACGCACGCCCACAAACACAAACACACACATACACACAAACACACACACACACACACACACACACGCACGCACGGACACACACATACACACAAACACACACATGCGCGTGCACACACACACACACACACACACACACACACACACATATAAAAAGCATTTCTAAATGCACGTCTGAGCCTCACATCACACGCCTCAGCAGAATTCTTAGACAGAAACTTGAGCATTTGAAAAAGATGTAAAACAGAGAAATATTCATCTGATAAAAGATCTGAAAAGTTGGAGGTTTGGTTTAGACCCGAAGTGAATGGAAAACAAATGCTAATGTTGCCTTCTCAATATGGGATGTAGAATCTTTACACATGTTCAGAATGAAAACGTTACTGCAATGTTTTCACAAACATTATGTAGAAATCATGAAGAAATATATACATGTGTATACACTCTTTGGCCAAAATGATTGGAACACGCGACTTTTCCAGCCGTACATGGTTCTTCATCAAACTGGTGCCATGGAACGTTGGAGATGCATAATTGTATAAGATGTGTTAGCATGGAGTTTTCCCTTGAACTAGGAGACCCAAATGTGTTCCAGCAGGACCCACAAAGCCAGCTTCATGAAGATTGGGTGGAGTGGAAAATCTGCTACAACGCTCAACCCTTCGGACTGAACTGGGACACTGGTTGCACCTCAGGCGAAAAGGGACTAACTTTAGATTATGATGTACTATGAGGTAATGAAGATGCTCCAGTGTCTTCCAAGACACAGTACAGTATATGCAGCTTCTTCCGTTGTGTCTCCTTTCACCAAAAGATCCAGAGCCGATTCCTCAACGTCTACTGCGGTGCTGATTTGTGTGATGTTAGTGTCACTTATTGGTCTAATAAAGTTCCAGACGCAATGTGAAGTCAATTACAGCCTGCAGCAGTGATGGATAATGTCTAGCTAAGTGACAGGCTAAGTGACCACCAGCAGAGTGGTACATCGGTAAAATCCATCCTGCTCAGCTAGAATCATTCAGACCCGAGTCCTAGAATGTTCTGAGTGAGCAACAGAAAAATATAAAAATGTAAAGACATTAATAACAGGAAAATGCTGCTGTAGCTTGAATAAGGCCTGATTTGAGCAAGGCCAAAACATAGATCAGTTTGAGTTCATTCTTCAGTTCTTTTCCTAAAAGTTCCTACAAACCTGGAGGTACAGAATTGTATAGAACGTCTGTGGGTGTGAAATATTCACTTCATTTGAACCCAAACCTGTTCCAGCATCACACAGATTGCACAAAGCCAGCTCAGGTGTCCAAAAACTTTTGCCATATAGTGTGAATGATAATTACAGGCAGATACTTCATCATGAAGTACCATCAGGGAAATCCCTGACTGTCCCCAAATTTATTCTGCAGCAGGACAATCATACAGCCAATGTCATTAAGAACTATCTTTACTGTTGAGAAGAATAAGGAGTCAATATCATCAAACCTGTCTGGTGTTACATAAAGAGACAGACAGCAAGTTAGAACAACGAGCAAACATGAAATTCTGCGTGAAATCTGCCAGAACGACATTTGACATGACATAAGTTTGACAGGAGAGATCAAGAAGACCTTCAACAAGCTGAAGAGCCTCAAACATCAAAACCGTTTGGCAACTTTTGCATTATGATCGTCGGAGAACCACAGTGATCCACGTGATCCACATAATCCACATGATACACGTCATCCACATAATTCACATGATCCACCTGATCCACATCCTCATTTCTGCACCCACCCAAATCGGCAGATTTGTGGACTTGACATGCTTTGAAAAGAAGACTTCCAGGACACGTTCCAGAAGAACACCGGAGCACTGTATTCTGAACCAGAAGGTGATAGTGTGTGAATGTAGATAAATAAAGTACTTTCGTGTAAACAGAGCTTGTCTCCAAACTTGTTGTTGATACCACCTCGTGTATATACAGTATCTCACAAAACATTTAGATTTACAGCATTTATCAGAAGCTCTTATCCAGAGCGACGTACAAAAGTGCTTTGAGTCTTCAGTAATGAATAAATCTACACTGTACACAAGATTACACACTTAATATAAGTGTGTAATCTTAATTGCAGTGGACGAATATCGTTCAGGGGAAGACCTGCCAGCAGAGAGCTGCAGTAGTCCAGCCTCAAAATGACAAGACTGAACAAGCACCTGGGCAGCCTGTATGGACAGAAATGGTCAAATCCTTCAGATGTTATAGAGAAGAAATCGACAAGAACGAGCAACATTAGCAACATGTGCGAAGAAGGACAGTTGATTGTCCATAGTTACCCCGAGGTTACGAGCAGTGGCTGAAGGGGAGAGCAGAGAGTCATGAAGTGTTATTTGAAGATCTTGACCTGGAGATGAATCACCTGGGATGACCAGCAGTTCCGTTTAGCTGGGGTTGAGTTTTAGTTGATGAGCACTCATCCATTAAGATATGTCCACCAAGCATGCCGAGATCTGAGCAGAAGCTGTGGTATCTGTTGGTGAGTACAAAATTCAATTCAATTCAATTCATTTTTATTTGTATAGCGCTTTTAACAATGAACATTGTCTCAAAGCAGCTTTACACAGATAATGCGGTGATTAAAAATGAATATGTTCTTTATGAGTAAGTTTGTCCCTGATGAGCAAGCCGGTGGTGACTGGCGACTGTGGCAAGGAAAAACTCCCCGAGATGGCATAAGGAAGAAAAGTGAGTACACCCCTCACATTTCATCAGTACAAATTTACGGTCCTTTAAAAATAACTCAGCAGTCTAAATAACTGCCAACAAAAGTGAGTCCACCCTCAGTGAACGTGTCAAAACTGTGTGTAAAGTGTGAATATTGTGTGGAGCACATCGTTATCTCACTGCTTTAATCCTCCTGGGTGTGGAATTCACCAGAGCTGCACAGGTTGTTGCTGTAATCCTCTTCCACTCCTCAATAATCACATCACAGAGCTGTTGGATGTTACACACATATACACATTTAAATAAGAAAAATATCATGTTTGTTTTCAACTTTGTGGCACTCACACTCAAGACTCCTACCATAAATGCTAAATAAACATCTCAGATTTTTTAACGTCCACTCCACACGTCTCTGCAAATGAGCAGTTACTATACAAATAACATGCATGAACAAATCAATCATTGATAGCTTTCATATTAAACCTGCCATCTGGAGCAACAATACTGTCAGAGCTGCTTCTACTGGGAATTCCTTCTGACCAAACACAATCAGGAGTTTAAGATAAAATTAGAATATCTGTACAGGGTCTTCTGTCACTAAGGGCCCTGACTGCAAATATGAACCATATCTCGAGAATGAGCTTCAGTTCATGGCTGGCAGAACAGTTTGCATTAAAGTGTGATAAATCAAGCAGCATGGCATGCTATTAAAGCTCACTGAGACAGAGGAAGGTGGATCTGAACTACCGGGATGATTTACTGTTATGACTGTTAGGGTCCAGTTGAACATGCACCAGACTTGCCTATGAAAGCTTCATAAGTGGATTGAAAAGACTCTGGGAACCTTCTTGCTTTGCAAAAAATCAGAGTGACTACCTCAGGAGGGCAGAGAGTTAAAGCAAAGTCCTCAGCTGGACATTTGTTTCATGATTGTTGGTGGAGCACAGAACAGAACAGAACAAAACACATATCCATCCACTCTGACAGGGAAGAGATGATACACCAACCTGCTGACTCCCATATTCTACACTTAACCTTTGTGCTCTGCATACATGAATATTAATGATCATCTTCTCTCATTTTCCCCCTGAACTGCTCTGATCAATCTTATTTTTGAGCAACACTGTGCTTACTCAGACATTCAACACTTGTTTACCCATGCAATGCATTTTTACCTGTGAAGAAGAATACTGCAGTGGAGTTTTAAAAGAAAAGGAATGCAGAACAAGATCTGGTTTATGCATTTTGAACATCTTATTCCACATTTAGTCTCCATTTGCTGTGAAAAAGAAAACCCTCCTCTTCTGGGAAGAGTTTCATCAGATTTTGGTGTGAGTTTGATTCTTGGTGAGCAATTACAGGAAAAAGTTATTTAAATGTTCCTCATTTTCTACAGGGTTCAGTACAGAACCTGCAAAATGAAGAACTGTCTTTAGATGCTGTTACTCCTGACATTTCAGCTGGACAGAAGTATAATAGATGTCATGTCAGTTAAAGAGAAATGGAAAAATGTGGAGTAAATGCAGATGATAAGACAAAATAATGTTCTGTTTAAAATTAATGCACATTTGATGAAAAGCATCTCAATGATTACTGACGAATTCATATATATTTATATAAAAAATGTATATTAAATAAAAAAGCCACACCACCTTCCACTTTCTCCTTTAGAACATTCAGTCCAGGCATAAGTATAAAAAATTCATAAAAGATTTGAATCTTGCGCCGGATCTCGTTATTCCCACCTGAAAAGCCAAAAGTGCCATTTTTATTTTTCTCATCCATTTAAAATGATAAAAAAAATCTATGTAATATTCAGAGATGAGCGGTGCGTATGAATGCAGCTCATTATATTTTTTTCATCTTTCCTTATCTGCACGTTTTTCTAACCTGTACATGGAAATTTCAATCATTAAATAAAATACCCACTCAGTGCTGTTTTATTTCTTTTTTTTCTCCCTTATTTTTTTTCCAGTAAACCCACAATATATCATCTGATGCACGCAGGACTCAGGTCCTCTTCATTGATTTTTTTCTCTATAATCGATGCATTGTGTAAGGTAGACGCTGTCCGAGGTGCTGAGCTTCTCCTCTTATGCAGGTGGAGCTGTGTCTTTCCTAAACACTGGGCTTTACTGCATCATCTAAGTGACAACTACTGATCAAATATTGTTTTATTTGCTCTAAAACATTAAACAAACAATATAGAAACAAATAAACAGCAAACCCAAACATCGGAGAAAACAATCTAACAAATGCTTGTAAGATTCAGCTGCGTAAATTGATTTGTGATGCCATTATGTTTTTCTCTTGTTCCATTGTCAGTTTTAATTGTAACTTTGGTCACTCGGTAATTAACGAGTTGTTTGCATTTATTTGTTTATTTATTTATTCTGAATCCAATCCATCTGATATATTATGCAAAATCAGATATTTCAATCATGTCAGCTGCACAAACTTGGTTGAATTAAATACTGAAACTGAAATAGAAGTAACATGAAGGAATAATCAATATTTTCTACCTGTATATTCTTTCTTTCTTTCTTTCTTTCTTTCTTTCTTTCTTTCTTTCTTTCTTTCTTTCTTTCTTTCTTTCTTTCTTTCTTTCTTTCTTTCTTTCTCTTTTAACACAAGCTGTTTTGACTCACCAGCTGTAATGGGACACCTGACTGTCCCATCTATATGCAGTTCTTCTCCTAACAAAGTTGGAGGCACACAATTGTCTTTGGATGCATGGATTTTCCCTTCACTTT
This sequence comes from Silurus aristotelis, assembly GCF_946808225.1. NCBI lineage: Eukaryota > Metazoa > Chordata > Actinopteri > Siluriformes > Siluridae > Silurus > Silurus aristotelis. The sequence continues at coordinate 183,877 of NC_139600.1, read as the reverse complement.
GAGCTCCATGAAGAAAATCTTTCCATGGGTTGGAGTGGAAGATCTTTGGCTGTAAAACACCTGGGATTAATTGGAATGCCCCACATGCTTCCTCACATCACCTACATCAGTATTTGGCCAGCCTGAATCACCCAAATCTCCAGAAATCTAATGAGTCGAGAGAGTCAAGAAGCTTTTATTGTCATTTCAACCCTATATAGCTGATGCAGTACACAGTGAAATGAAACAACGTTCCTCCTGAACCCAGGTGCTACATAGAACAACATAAAACAAACAGTACAGAACAGAAGAACACAGGGCCGAGAACTAAGATCCTCACCACATAAAGTGCATGTGTGCAGCTGGTGCAAACAGTGCAAAAGACAACACAAGACAGTGCAAGACAACACAGGACAGTGCAGGACAATACACAATACACAAAATATAAAATTAAAAATAGAAATAGCTCCGCCAGTAAAACCTGTCGTAACAGAATAAGGTGCAGTGTAAACAGAAAGATGTAAACAGAATTTGTGCAATTCAGCAGCAGCAGCAATCAAAAATAAAGTGAACAGTGACCAAAGGATTTGGACAGAATATTGTGCAAAATAACAAGTCCCGGAATCAGCAACAGACGGCATGTAAACATTTTGCGATCGTGAAAAGTGTGATTGGTATTGAAAACCTGGGTGAGCGAAGTGTATGATGGGTGTTGAGTCTGGTTTTTGCGGATCAGTCACACGTGTGTGTGTGTGTGTGTGTGTGTGTGTGTGTGTGTGTGTGTGTGTGTGTGTGTGTGTGTGTGTGTGTGTGAGAGAGAGTTCAGTTCAGTTCTTTGTTGAGGAGCCTGATGGCTTGCGGGAAAAAACTGTTGCACAGTCTGGATGTGGCGGCCCGAATGCTTCGGAACCGTTTCCCTGATGGTAGAAGTGTGAAAAGTGTGTGTGACGGGTGTGTGTGATCGTCCACAATGCTGTGTGCTTTGCAGATGCAGCGTGTAGTGTAGATGTCCATGATAGAGGGGAGAGAAATTCCGATAATCTTCTCAGCTGTCCTCACTATCCTCTGTAGGGTCTTGCGGTCCGAGACCAGGTGCACCTGGAACACCTTCCCAGAAGAGTGTAGGTTATTATTAGAGCAAATAGGGATTAGATTTGAAATATGATGTTCGAAAAGATGCATGCTCATGTGTCCACAAACGTTTTGTCCGTATAGTGCAGAATTTAGGTTGTTACACTAACTAACCAGCAGATGGAGATGTTTTTCTTAATAACAACTGAAACGATGCTGAAGAAATGCCACAAGGTGACACTCCAGTTTCACAGAGAACTTTTTAGATCCAAGCCTGAGGTCTCAGATCCAGATATAGAAAACACTCAGTCAGAGTATTGGAAATCCCATGAAAATGTACACACTAATGCTCATTTCTTCACATAATTAACATAACTATTGCTGATGAACATCAGCAGTGCTAAAGAGGATCTTCACCTGGCTTTTCATCGCATGGTTTAAGACTGATAGATCAGATTACATTTCAGTGTTGCCAAGCTTGGGAAGTAAAAATGATCGATGGAACTCAACAATGGAATGAACCATGAGGATGCGACACTTTCTCTCAAAGGCACAGAGAGCATCCGTTTGATCTCATATCCAGATTGTCATATTTATACAGATCTTGTTTGCACCTAGAAGGAAGAGAAAATGGTGCTGAACAATCTGCCTTGAACAAGCATCAAATCTACTGTATTTCTAAAGATCTCAATATCTATAGCAGTATATCTCCACACAGCAAACAATCAAATTCAGAAACACACACTGATGGAAGAAGTTTTCAGTGTCAGGGGGAAAAGTTAAAACCTTCATTAAAGAATAACTGCTTTAAGTGTTAATCTTTACTTACTAAAATTGTAATCTGCACATGTTTATTTCAATCTGCTACAAAAATGCAATGTGAAATAATATCACATAAACTGCAGTGAAGAATGAGAGGAGAAGATATGATTTGTATAACAGTAGCAGATCTGACCGCACTTACACACTATATATTTTCAGCTCCACCCCTTCATCAAATTCTAACCCCAAATTCTCATTCAATTACAAACCATTTGTCACAATCTAACCGTAAATGTTTATTAAGTTCTAACACCACCCCTTTTTTCAATTTTAATTCCAGCCCTTTATTCAGTTTTAACTCTTATATAATTGTAGCCCCATTTCTTTATCTAATCATAACCCTTTCATTTCATCCAATTCTTACCCCACCTCTTACTTCTTTTATCCAAGTTTACCTGACCCTCTTCATCTAATTCCACCCTCCTCTTCATCCACTTTACAACCCCTTTTTTCCAATTCTTCTCCCCTTCTTCATCCTATTCTGACTCCACCTCTTTATCCAGTTCTAACCTTATTCTTGAGGATGTATATCAACAAAGAGAAAGAAAAGGAGAGAGAGAGAGAGAGAGAGAGAGAGAGAGAGAGAGAGAGAAAAGATGGTATCTGTTATAAATGAGTACGAGGAAAAGAAAATGAAAAACGAATGTGAACATTAATAATTGAAGACGTCTTAAAGATATTCATTGTTAATTTTTTCGATTCTGGGGTTTTAGATCACATAGCAATAGACATAAAGTCTAAAAATAAAAAAATTCTAGTGCTTGTTCAGATCAAACAAGGAAGATCTACAAGCCGAACCGGACAAATCGAACTCACAGGATATAAAGACAAAATAATTCACATGGATTTATATCCAGAAAGATCTGGAGCTCTCAGGGTTAAACTGAGGAGCCATAATTTACAGAGAAGAGCATCATTGAGAGAGGACGAGAGCATGATGGATGTGAAACATCTGAGGGAAAAAAAGCTGCAAAATCCATTTGGGAAAAGCTTTTATCACAAATAAAGTCATGTGACATCCATTACACTTATTTTCTAGAGAGCTACTAATGAACAGTAGATGAAAAAAAAGATACTTTACATACGTTATGTAACGACAGTCACAGTGACAAAACTGAACTCAGAATCCTATCAAACAAAAGCTCTCATTAATGCAGAGAAAAACCATGTGAAGTGTAAATATATGCACTGATTAACACAATGTTTTACATAAAAGAAGGACACACATCTCATTCTACATTTCCTGGTGTAATAAGCTCCACTCTTCTGGGAAGATGTTCCACTAGATTTTGAAGTGTACTTGTGCTTGTCAGGTAGTAATGTAGCATCCCAAAGGTATTTGTTTCTTAGCATCACATTTGGAAAAAAGGCAAAAAGACTCATGAATTGGACAGTGAATGAGAGAAAGAAATTATATATTATTATTATTATTATTATTATTATTATTATTATGTGGAGTCCAAATGGGACAGTTTTGTCTCTGAGAGAAGAACCTGTGTAAGACGGAGACCGGCTCTGTCTGGACTGTGACTTATTGGAACAGTCACTGCACCTAAATCCTATTGAACTGCTCTGAGATGAACTGCATCATAAAGAAATGAACTGTTCGGGTGCGATGAAAATAAAATAAAGGATTTGCAAGTTTGCAAAACAGGGCCCTTGTAGAAGCGAATAGAGCTTTTGAAAAATGTATTAGCAATAAATAAATAAATAAATATGAGAGGAGAACATACAGTACAGAAATGTTTTTTCTTGGTAATGTCTCCCACCAGACACTTCCTGTTCTCTTTGGAACGCTGAACTGATTGACAGGAAGTACCTCGGGTTTGATTGCGCTGAACTGAGAGAACATGAAGGAATTGACACGTGAAATGCGTGTGTCAAAAACTGAGTGTGCGACATCAAACCGCTTTACTTTACTTCTCTTCACTTCTCCGCACTTTAATTCATATCCATCAGTTCACTTGTTCTTAAAAAACCTGAGAGCTGAGCATAAGAACCTGTG
>NC_139600.1:162500-175000 GCF_946808225.1 Silurus aristotelis | reverse complement strand
AAATTTGGTGGACACCTGCGCATCAGATCTTCTTCCTTTTGAACATACCATTCCACATTTGTGCTTTTAATAAGATCCACCCTTCTGGGAAGATGTTCCACTAGATTTTGTTGGGATTTTTTCAGCCACAGTGAGAAAAGTGAGGTAAGGAGGCCTGGGATGCAATCAGCATCAACATTCATCCAGAAAGGATACAAACGCTATAGCAGGAGATCTTCTTGTCCAACTCATGGAAAGCAGGTCTCATGGAAATGCGGCACTTTGTGTCCCTCTGGAACAGGTTTGGGTCTCCTAGTTCAAGTGATGCTACCAAATGACAAATATGGCTGGGAAAGTCAGGTGTCCCAATACTTTTGTCGATATAGTTTATCTCTTTATAGTGTAAATGTTGACAATTCTTTCACTTATTGATTACAATCCACACAAAAAGAGGAATATTTTGGAAAGTGTTTAATTTCAGAATGTAAAGAAAGTAAAGTTAAAGAAAAATCTATTTGAGGTCAAATTAACCAGTTTCTTCCCAAAACGTTCCGGTGTTTAAACAGATGCATGAGCTTGTTGCTTTAAAGGAGTCGAACAGTGTGTCATCAATCATTTCTAAGCCTGCAATCCATTTTCCCCCGAGTACACGCTGTTACAGCAAACTTTCATTAATGTGGCTGAGTGAACATTAAAATGAAAAAAAAACAAATACAATAAGACCTAAAAGAACCCCCTCCATTTCAGAGTTCCCCCTCCACCCCTGAGGGACGCCGCCCTCGTCCGTCCCCTGAGCGCCCGTGTGAGAGAATCACTGATCCGTGGGAGTCATTAGTCAGTAACACGCTAATTGAAACAAATGAAAAGGTTGGAGGCAGGCAGGTGGCTGCGGTTCACCATTCGCAGCATGACATTTGTTACTTCTCAAACAGAAGCAGACTTCATCTTATGATGGTCTAATGAACCTGGCTTGAGTTTTCAAATATGCGCTAAATCACTCGTCGGGGTCTGGCCGAGGCGAGCAGAAATAGACGCCGCTCGTGCTCCAAGGCCTCGCTTGAGGATTCACGTCATAATGGAATTAAAGGCTGATGCTAATGAGGCGAGTCGTGTTTCCTCAAACTCTTTAATTGGAGGTGGGGGCATCAAAGAGCAACACCAAAAACGACATAAAAGGAAGTTAATCATGGCGATCTGCTGCTGGTGCAGGGAAAAAAAGAAAAGCTACAATGTTCTTACACAATACACCAAACATCCAGGAGATCTTATTATTAAGGATCTCACCGAGAGCTTTTCTTCTTTACAGCTTTGTATGAGGAAATGCTTTAATAAATATAGGATATGGAAGGAGCCCACAGTGTCAACAGTAATTTGTGGATGAATGAATCTCACACAAATCTCCACAAGCACATTCCACAATCTGCTGGAGATGTGATCTATATAGTTTAGAAAGCAGGTGAGTAACATGAATCTGAAGAAACCAGGAACTTGCCCAAAGTAAATATTGAATACAAATGAAGTCCTTGATGCGTGTCTGTCCTGTGCTGCGCTTTTTCACGTTCACGTAAACCACAGACGCATTGATTTCATGCTTCACAGTGAATTAGCATAAGAACACTTTATTCCGAACCAGATTAGTGTCAGATCCAATACGTGAAATCATTTATACGTATCTACCATATAACGTCTGCAATACTGCCTATTGTTTTCCAGATTGTTTTTTGAGACATTGACACTTTAAAATGTGTTTAATGATTTAAACGTATTAAAATTGATTTTTAATCGCTGTGGTAATTATCACTGTTAAACTCAATAAACCGCAGCCACTGATGGATCGAGCTGCAAGACTTCATCAAATATATTGAGGAGAAATGATCAGGACAAAACTATTAACGAGATACAAGCATATCATTTGTAATGATACAGAATAATTATCTTTGCCATGCACATGATTAAAACCAGGCAGGAAGTGTCATTAGCGTGGATGGATCTTCAGGGATATGATGATAAGGATCATAAACTGAAGAGAAAAGAACAGAAAGGTAGAAAATGGATTTTACAAAACACATTTCACAACTTTCATTACCAACTGATTCTATACACATAAGCAAAATTGGTCTGAGTGTAAAATTACTAATATCATTTCCTTTTATTCTTCACCAATAAACACCAAAACCATTTCATCCCCACCAACTCAGCACTGACATCAACAAACCGGAAACTTCGGGAGGTGTCCCACCTCGTGAAGATTATGGACCTATGGATGATCATGGAGAAGTAGATGCCGAGTGTTTAAAGGCCCTGGCATGGAGAAGCTGATGCTGGATCTATGATGATCACAAATTGTTCTGTATTGTTGAAAGATTTATGACCAAACTTTTGATGTCACCCATATGAGGATGGGTTCCCCTTTGAGTCTAGTTCCTCTCAAGGTTTCTTCCTCATATCATCTAAGGGAGTTTTTCCTTGCCACTGTCGCCACGGCTGCTCATCAGGGACAAACGCACACCATTCACCTTCACTGTTGTTTTCTGTAAAGCTGCTTTGAGACAATGTCTGTTGTGAAAAGCGCTATACAAATAAACTTGACTTGACTTGACTTGACTTGTTCTGGATTTTTCAGTAATATCATGAGGAACTCAATTTGCTTTCATCCACACATCTGCCAATTTGATTTGTTTAGGCATTTGTGTTGCACCAATCCACATTTCTCTAGAAACAAAAACACAATTTACAATCCCCACTCTGGAATCTATAAACCCCATGTGGAAAGTCCACAATCTACATTTGCACACCAGAATTTATAATCGTAAAACAACAATCCCTGATCCAAACTCAAAAGTCCACAATTTGGAATCTACAATCAGAATGTACAATCACTAATCCAGAATCAACAGTAAACAATCCAGATTTTACTATCACCAATCCATATTCCACAATCCAGAATCTGCAATCTGGATTCAAGAGTCCACAATCTGGAATCTGCAACCCCCGTTTTGGTCTCTACAATCCCCAATCTAGAATCCACATTCTTAATTCTACAGTTCACAAGCCAGTCTACATGCCAGAATTTACTACCCAATCCAGATTCTCCAATCTGTAATCTGTAATCAGATGTTCACTCAAGCGTAAACTTTAGCAAACTTTTTAAATGGATTACAGTCCCGATCCATTTTCAGATTTTGAGTGGAACATTCCACAGGAACTATCGTCTACACTGAATGCTCTCAAGGGGAAGAGAAGACCATTAGGGTGAACATTGAAAAAACTGAAAAAAGGATAGAATCATTGGTACATCAAGAGCATGTTTAGTTCGACAGAGAGAGTGTGAGGGAGAGAAAGAAAGAGTTGATCCTTCTTTCTTTCCACTCTTCTCTTCTCTTCTCTTCTCTTCTCTTCTCTTCTCTTCTCTTCTCTTCTCTTCTCTTCTCTTCTCTTCTCTTCTCTTCTCTTCCGGCTGTGAGCTGAAGCGTTAGCAGTAAATGGTGCAGTAAAGCAGAGCAGCGAGAGCTTCGGTGTCTCTCGCCTGCCGCTGTTACGCCTTTAGGTCTTAAATTCAATATCGATTTCACCTTTAAATACTGATCTATATAATCTAAAATAACAGCAGAAATAAAAAAACAGACAAAGTCACTGTGTAATCTAATATTTACATAATAATAATAATAATAATAATAATAATAATAATAATAATAATAATAATAATAATTTTTCTCTTTTGTATTTCTTGAAAAAAAAAACATTTTATTGGGAAATTATCCAGAAAACTCAGACCACATGGCTAAAAGTATTGGGACACTCAACTTTTTCTTTTTCAGCCATATGTGCTTCTTCCACACACCAACATCAAGTAGACCCAAAACTGTTCCAACATCACCCAAAGTGCACAAATCCAGCTCTAAAAAGATCTGCTTTCCATGGATTGGAGTGGAATATCTGCTATAGAGCTTCAAGCCTATTGAATTTTTCATCCAGGCCTCCTCACCTCACCTACATCAATAACTGACTTTACTAACACCCCTGAAGGCTGAATGAAGCTCCACAAAATGTAATAAAACTTTTTCTCAGAAGACTGGAGCTTCTTATAAGAACAGGATGTTCTCAAAGACACCGATCTTCTGCTCAGAAGTCCACAAACCTCTGACCACGTATGTGGATTTTATTGGGATTTTTAAAATAATAGTTTTATTATTTTTTACACACACACACTCACACTCAAACACACACACACACGCGCACACACAGACACACACACACACACACACACACACACACACACACACACACACACACACACACACACACAAACACAAACACACACAAACACACTCACTCAAACACACACTAACACACAAACACACACAAACACTCAAACACAGTGTGTGTGTGTGTGTGTGTGTGTGTGTGTGTGTGTGTGAGTGTATGTGTGTGTTACACACACACACTAACCCTAACCCTAACCCTCACCTCATCATCTCTGCATTGTTTCTGTGCATAAGCTTTTCCTGGGGTTTTGAAATGAAGGCAAATTGTGTGTTTTGGTGCAAATTCTACAGGAAACAAAAACGCAAAAGTAGAAATAAAAAAGCATGACAACTGTTTCAAGCTGTTTCAGACGACCTTTTCTTCACCACGTCCAGCTCTTCTTGTGAAAATGCGTCAGCGGTTGTGGAATGAAGAAAAGCAGCTACTAAATCGGCATGAATATACTTGAGTTTGTGCGGTTTGCTGCAGTTGCGAGTTGCGAGAATTTGATCAAACATTCAGCAACATGGATTTGAATGTAGACGACGCCTGCAGTGTTCACGGTGACGCCTTTGACCGTGAAAAAACCTGATAGCTGAAATCTGATTGAAAGAACCTCAGACTGACGAGACGCTTATCTCAGACTCGGAGAAAAGCTATAAAATAAAGAGAAAAGACTATTGGGAATAATTAAATACATATTCATGGACCAAAAGGTAATGAAACCTACTGCATGCTAGTCATACCGTTTTGTAATTAGCACGCTAGTGGTCCTGTGCTGTCTTTTCTCCTTCAGCACACGATGGGAGGAAGAGCCGTGCTCCTCAGTGTCTCCGAATAAAACAAAGGTCGAGAAAACAGGAAGAGGATCCACTCGTGCGTTTGGAGAGAAGAAGCGGAAAGGAAATGCTTTTTCTAATAGTTCCCATAATCTTTGACCCAAACCTCACAGTCTGTGTGTCCCACAGGCCTCCAGAGTGACAGCAGTAAACACCAGCGAGTCGACATAAACACCAGCGAGCGCGTCTCCTGAGCACCAACCACTGCCCTGGACTTCACACTGAAGATACACCATCATTATTCTCTCAAACTGCAAACATTTTATAACCTTTTCAATATGATATAATCTGTAAAATATTGTATTTATACCTTGTATATTAATAATTATAATAACTATTGATTTTAGTTTCCTCAAAAATTTATAATTTGTGTGAGCAGATAGAACGGGTCAGAAGTTTGTGGACACCAAACCAGAAGATGTGTGTTTTTTTTTTCTTCATCCCATTCCAGTTCTAGTTCCCATTTACACTTATAATAACTCCACTCTTCTGGCAAGATGTTCCACCAGATTTTATGATTTTATGATTGTGATTTTGTTGTGAAATTCATTCATTTTCCTTCTTTCTGTTTCTTCATCCATCTTTATCTGCAGATTCATTCTTCCTATTTTCCTAGGGTGCAGTCAGCATGAAAAAAATCATCCCAAGACCTCTGTAGCAGGAGATCTTCCACACATTTCGAACCCATAGAAAGCAGATCTTCATGGAGCTGGGTTTGTGTACTGTGGGTCATGCTGGAACAGGTTTGGGTCTCCTAGTTATTATTAAATGAAATGAAAATTTCAAGCCATCCAAATACTTCTTATTCACGTGTGTGTCTAGGATTTTCTGATGGTTCTGTCTGGGGAAGAACCACATAAGTGTGAGGTGTCCTTTTAGTGCACTTCACTGGGTCTTTAGTGAAACGTGATCACTGTAAAGTATCCAGATGTACACATGTACATGGAGTTTTATACACAGAAAGAGTTTATTTATTTAATACAGAAAATTGAAGTGATTTAAGAGAAATAAAACATGTTCTTCACCAGTAACTTTGCTTCTTCCTCCTCCTCCATCACTGACTGTTTTCTCTTAACCACCTGAAACGGATTGTTTTGTTCCTGCGTAGTGTCGGATAAACATCTCCTCACCTGTCTGTGCTCCCGAAGTCCAACTCACATAAAAAACGTTCTATGGAGTTAGAGATGAAACGTGAAGCTCCTGCTGGCTGTCAGTGTGGTGCAGTGACGTGTTCAGTGTGTGTGTGTGTGTGTGTGTGTGTCTGTGTGTGTGTGTGTGTGTGTGTGTTTGACCTGATAAGAGACAGCAGATGTATGTGATGTTTGCTGGAGAGCAGTTTGGAGAAATCTATCTATAGATATAGCTCCCTTTCTATTTCTTTCTCTATTTCTTTATCACTCTCTCTCTCTCTCTCTCTCTCTCTCTCTCTCTCTCTCTCTCTCTCTCTCTCTCTCACTCTCTTTCTCTCTCTCTCTCTCTCACTCTCTTTCTCTCTCTCTCTCTCTCTCTCTCTCTCTCTCTCTCTCTGTCTCTCTGATGGTTATTATACACAGTAAACCCTGAAGCTGGAGCGTCCTTAAAAGAATTTCCTGAACCCCAGGATCTGCTTTGTGTTCCTCTTTTAATGCTTTAATTTAGCCTCTGAAACAGTGGAGGTCATGTGAAGGTCGTGTGGAATATTTGTTAGCGCGAGCTCTGAAACGAAGCGGGTTACGCAGAGTTCGTGTGCTGAGTGTGAAGGTCTCTGCTCTGGTAAAGCCTCGTGGAGGAAACAGCATGTAATGAAGTCACATGTTTTCGTTCCAGCGGTAAAATATTTCCAAATCAGGGAGAAAGAAAGCAGATGTGGGCTCATTAGCAGCAGCCTTCACGCGTTCAGCTCGGAAACAGGATGGATTTTTCGCCTAATCCGTTATGTACCAGATTCATTCTAACACCACGTCCACAAATTACTGGAGCTACTGCTGAGAACCAAAACATATTACTGATACTGTAGTTTTTTTTAATCTATTTATTGTTACAATCAATGTTGTGAAACGTCCAGGAAACAAGTTCTTGTTCTCAAGTTCTAGAAGCTATAAATGGTCTTTCCCTCACCTGCCTTTCTTTTATTCTGTCCCTAAAGGAATCTGAGGATGTTGGACAACATATTCAGTTGCTTTAATTGTGACACTGGAGACTCCTTTCACAGAGCATTAAACATCTTGTTATTCTAAAAAAGCTTTTCCATATCAACACTTATACACTATGTTATATTACGAAGCCCATTTGAATGTGCTACATAAATGATCATAAATAGTGCAGAGAAAAGGGTGGACAGTGGATGGCACACTTGGAGGTGGAAGCTTAATGGTTTGTGGTTGTTTTGGAATGGGGTGAAAGAAATCCTGAACCAACATGGCTACCATTCCATTCTGCAACACCATGCAACTGGACTGCGGCTCATTGGACCCCAAGCGTACGTTCGAGCTCTGTACACGTGAAATAGAGAGCAAACAGTCATCTGAAGTGAAAGCTATTTATCATGGAACTGCCTGCCCAGTCACTGCACCTAAATCCTAGTGAACTGTTCTGGGATGAACTGGATCAGAAGGTAACACTCAATCCAGAATTCAACACTATTTTGTTATACAGTACATTTACTCCTACTGAGGAAGTCAGAGGTGACATTAGTGAGAAAGAATCCTTGAAGAAAAATATGAATCCTCTTCGGAGGACCAACAACTAAACTCAAAACTGCTGTCGATTTGTCAATGAAATGTTGCTAAATTTCCAAACATTGTTGAGGGAAACACACTTTTAGCCAACGCGGTGGATTAATGCTTTCAGTCGTCCGGTTTCCAACGCAAACGTGCCAAAAATCCACTGCTGATAAACGACCACTATATATTTTCCCTGCTTGAATTTAATTCTGACCAGTCAACATGAAGGATCCGTGGCTGAGAAAACCAAGCGGCTGGACAGGCGAGAAGAAATGGTGATCCCTGAAATGTAAGATTTAATAAATAAATCTTTTAAATGAAGCAATAAGACCTTTGCTTTACAAACAGCTAGTTGATTTCATTGACCAATATGAAATGTGTTACACTGTTGTTTAAGGTTCAGGAGCTAGGACTCATCAAGAATGATCCTGAGGGAGGCAGCCATGTTTCCTGCAGCATTTTGATGTGTACTGGTGTTACGCCAAGGCGTCTTCATTAGATCTAGAGCTCAAAGACAAAATAGAAAAGAGTGTAAGGGTTCTAATTAAACACATGGACTATTTGTGGACACCTGAGCATACGATTTTAACATCATGTTCCACACTGAGTCTCCATTTTCTGCTATAATAACCTCCGGTCAAAAGGTGCTCAATAGCAATGAGTTCAAAGCTCTATCCTTAAAATATTCCAATCCATTCCATTGGTCTGGCTTTGTGCACAGGAACTCCATGTTTGTGATAATCCAACTGGCTTTAACTACATTCTTAGGTGATATAAATATTAACACCGAATCCTCCGTATCCTCCTCTCAATCAGCTTCTTTTTTTCTTGTTTTTACTCTATTAATTACCCGACAAAAATGTTGCTCTTTCGGATCACAGATCTGATATAATTACTGCTAATCGAGTCTGGTTGTCTCGAGAAGCTACTAATGATCATCATTTCCCTGCTTACGACGCAACGGTTCCCGATTAAGAGGACATCGACAGCTTGTAATAAAAAGGTCAGAGATTCAGAGTGATGACAGACTGTGGCCCTTGCTCATGAATTGGAAACCACCGCTGAAGGACGGTTCCACAAGATCCATGAGGTTTCTCTGATGGGTTCCACTCAAGAAGAAGAAGAAGATCAATTTAGACCATAACAGTTTACTAAAATATATTGGGAATGCAATTGTCATGGACAATTTAGCATTTTGTCAGTAAACCTTAACAATGATGGACATTTGGTGTTGAGAATGATGATTGGTTGCCTTTTGAGTCTGGTTCCTCTCAAGGTTCCTTCTGCATGCCAATTTAGAAGGCTTTTCCTTGCCACGGTTGCCCCTGCTCATGAATGTCAGAAATCCAGTCTAAGTCAAGAGAGTTAATAATAGTGCAGCTCCGACCCACAACCTAAAGCACAAATCAATCCTTATGTTCTTTGGTAGATGATCTACTGAAGCATAATCACATTTTTGGCAAGTAGAAATCTTCAGGGTTGTCCAAATGGGACCAAAAGTGGCACCAACTTCAGTGCTGAAGCTCCAAGCAAAAAAGGGTCAAGACCCTGGAGCTCTAAAGGGCCTCCTGATCCATAGTACTGCTTCAATATGGCTCCAGATTCTGGAAAAAAGTGTAAATGGTGTAGAAAAACATTCAGGTATGAAATTTCTTGTCGATTCCCATTTTTGACGAGTCCCATTAAGAGTTTTTGCTTATGATTGGTTTGGACCAAACTTATGAAAACTCCAAAGTTGTGCAAAGAGAGAGTCAGAATGAAATGGCTTCAAGAGGATTCAAGAGGAAAATGTTCAGCCAGCATCTGAGGGGAACTCCAGACTCATCCAGACTATTCCTTCATGGGTTTCCTTGGAGAAGCAAATTAAAAAGAGAGAGAGAATTCCCACCGCTTTGACTCCAGGAAAAGGCACCGTGTCTCAAAGGGTTTCATGTTTAAACCTTAGTATGCAAAGCTATTTCTTATAAACCACCAAGGACTAAAGAGCAGGAGATCTTCAGACAGGATAAGCATACACCTTGGGAACACATAATTCATCCTCACGGTGATGAACCTAATCAGTTAACATTCCCACAGCTACAGCTTGATGGACACTTTTGATGGAAATACTGCTCTAGCTGTGATTGCATTTGAGACACGACCTTGACAAGTCAGTCGGAAATGCACTTGTATTTCAGATAGCAAATAAAGACTCTGGTGGTTGTGGCAGGTGAAAAAATCGTGTTTCTAGCAGTCTGATAGCGTTTGTAGTCTCGGACACAAAACACGACACAAATGCAGTTATTGCTTGGGTTTTAATTTTGAGTGAAAGTAGCCATTAAGGTCTCCAATGTGGTCGTGTTGAATAAATTGACCATCACTATAAAGATGTTCGCGCTACAATGATTCTTTCCCTAACAAACAGGAAGGAAGTGTGCAACCTTCAACCTGACAAAAAAGCGTCCAAACATCAGCACTGATGTTATTGACAGAAACATTATGTGCACTGTGGCTTGTTTGTGTTTCAGCCAAAGAATCAATACAAAGGGAAATCACCTTCATTATCACAGTGAGGTCAAACACATAACATCGATCAAACCGAACTGAAACAATGAACGGATTACTGTTTTTAGATTAGAACTGATCTATGATCAAGAAGATTCAATTTCATCTGGAAGAAAACTTTAAATACAAGGTTTGGATACTCGCTGTGATTAAAGAAAGCACTTCATTTATCTATGTTTATACACCATCACCTTTAAAATAAGCCCCTTGCACAGCAATTCAGCGATCCTGCCACGTCTGAAATGTGTCCTGGAAATCTTCTTTTCGAAGCATCTTCTGCAATGTGTACTGGGTCGCCACAACGCTGTCAAAATGGGAGGATCTTTGGGAACAGGGCGAAGTCTGCAGGAGCCAAATCTGGTGAGTAGGAAGTGTAGAAAGTGAAAAACACATTTTTGGTGATCGAGCTCTTTGAAGGTCTACCTGATACAAAATGCTCAAAAACAGCTCCATGAAGATGTGGAAGGTCTCCTGCTATAGAGCTTTAACCGCTATAAAGCACCTTTGGGATGAACGTGAACACTCACTTCACCCCAGGCCTCCTCACATCACCTACATCACAGTCTGGAATGTTTAGAAAGCATATAATCCCAGCTGCAAATCCTTGTCACTTTAGTGTATCAAAATTCGAGATCTTTCTGAGGGCAATCAGTTATTATACCAGAAGTCAGAATGTGGGCTTACTTTACATTTACGGCATTTGGCAAATGCCCTCATGCTCTGATTTGAACTCACAGACATCCAACATCTTACCCACTTAACTAAAGGGAATTCATGAAGTGAAAAATTCAATAAATGCTTACATTCTGGAATTAATTAGATTGAACAAAGCCAGGAACCTGCCCACCAAAACACTGAGATGTCAAACAACCTCGTAGATCAGAGGAGTTGTGCTTATCAGCTGATTGTTCAGCCACACATTTGTTGGTTGGTCCAGAGCAGTAGAAGCTTCAGACTTTGTGTTTTAAAGTTCAGTGTCCTGTAAAAGGACAAGTGTCCTGTACAGGACATAATATATACTAATATACAAGGAGTGAAGCTTTAACCTGCATTAAGCTAGAAATGTTTCACTATTTTATCTACATAATTATAAATATTTACTACTATTCAACTTTTTTTCTTGTAGTTTGATGTAGCTTGTTAACCAAATAGTTAAAAGCAACAGGTTACAAAAAAGCAATTTTTTGATAATATATAACGTGTTTTGTGTGCGTGTGTGTGTGTGTGTGTGTGTGTGTGTGTGTTTATTGTTTAAAGAAATGTGGTTATTAAACACAACTCAATAACCAAAACTCTTTAGAAATAAACCAGAACAAAACATGTATAGCCTTTTCCCTACACACTGAAAGAAATAATAATAATAGTAGTAATAATAATAATAATAATAATAATAATAATAATAATAACAATAATAACAATAATAAACAAGCCTTTGATTCCTAACAGACAGGACGTTTTGGGATCTGCAGCCACAATTCAAACAATAACAAAAAACAGTCTAAAAGAAGATTATGCAGCAGTATAATGAATTTGATTAAAGCATTATATTACAAATTATAGTGGATTCAATTTGGAATAAAATTATTGAATCGAATATGAAAAAATAGGTCTTCTTGTAGTAATTTATATATATAATTATTATTTTATTATTATTATTATTTTTATTTGAGTTCACTTCATCCCTAATGCATTTCCAATTCAGGTTCATCTGTAGAGCACTTTTAACAATGGACAATTTCTCAAAACAGCTTCACAGCAATAAATAGATTATGAATATAACTTTTAGCATTAAAATTATTCATCGCTAATAAGCAAACCAGTGGTGACTGTGACAAGGAACCTCTCTAAGACTTAATAATTAAGAACCTTCAGAGGAACCAGACCTAAAAAAGGAACACATCCTTAGCATGGAATGTCAATATATTATAGTTCCATCATTGATCATATGATCAACTGGTTCACTGATTCACCTACTGATCCTCAAGCTGTTGTAGCAAACTGTTTCTATTAATTACAGTCCAAATCTTCAAGGTTTAGTGGAACATCTACAGTAACCTCATCGATCTTTCTTGAGCAGCACTGAGTGGTCTCTAATTGAAGAGAACGCTATCCGAAGGTAGGATGATTCAGGCAGATCCATAGAGAAGAAGAAGACAGGATCAGTCCAACCTCAGAATCATTAAAAAAGGGA
>NC_139600.1:82500-157500 GCF_946808225.1 Silurus aristotelis | reverse complement strand
TCAGTATGAAGGAAAAGTGAGAGAGGGAACGTGTGTGTGTGTGTGTGTGTGTGTGTGTGTGTGTGTGTGTATGTGTGTGTGTGTGTGTGTGTGTGTTATTGGTAACGCCTGTGCTCTATCAGTATGAAGGAAAAGTGAGAGAGGGAACGTGTGTGTGTGTGTGTGTGTGTGTGTGTGTGTGTGTGTGTGTGTGTGTGTGTGTGTGTGTGTGTGTGTGTGTGTGTGTTATTGGTAACGCCTGTGCTCTATCAGTATGAAGGAATGTGAGAGAGGGAACGTGTGTGTGTGTGTGTGTGTGTGTGTGTGTGTGTGTGTGTGTGTGTGTGTGTGTGTTATTGGTAATGCCTGTGCTCTATCAGTATGAAGGAAAAGTGAGAGAGGGAACGTGTGTGTGTGTGTGTGTGTGTGTGTGTGTGTGTGTGTGTGTGTGTGTGTGTGTGTGTGTGTGTGTTGGGGGTTGAAGTTCATCTTCTCCACGTCTCTCAGGTGTATACTGGAGTGGAGCTGAGATCTGACAGACACAACTGAGAGAAAAAGTTGAATCAGGCTTTAAAGCAAAACAGACCTGTCTAATTGTCACACGTCTCAGATTGGATGCATATCTGATACACACCTTCAGTACGGATGAAAAAAGATCAGATCTGACTGAACAACTGAGAATTACAGCAGCTGCAGGAGGAGGAAGAGCAGGAAGAGGAGGAGGACTGGTGACTACAGTATGTTTAGAGAAACCATAAAAAACTTATGACTTCTTTCTTTCTTTCTTTTGTTGCTTTTTTTTTTAATTATTGAATTCATTAGGATGATTCCTGGATTGTTCATATGTCTGATTTTCCAGACTAAAACACTGTGTGTGTGTGTGTGTGTGTGTGTGTGTGTGTGTGTGTGTGTGTGTGTGTTTGGGGGTTTCCATTCAGTACAACACATTTTGTAATTTCTTTGATTCCTGTAACGGTTCGATTTTGTGTCTAATAAAGAGAGAGGAAATGGAAAACAGAGGTTGAATGAATGGAGGTGTTCTAAATTCTCCACACGACACGTTCAAACAAACTCTCATTAATAATACATCCTTCAAAACAAGAGCAAATGAGCAGCTGCATCACACACACAGCTTCCTCCTGATTATGGATTAAACACAGGATGTGATTATCAGACCTGAGGTGCTCTGCCCTGGGTGGGGTGGAAAATCATTTCTAGGTGAAGAACATGGAGAATGCCCGTGTTAATGGAAGGTAGAAGGTTAAGAATGAGTGTCTCTGGAAGTTTAATGCGCTCCTCAAAGCAAGCTGAAGATATTGGAGCAGGAGCTTCCTGGTGGGACGGAGTGTGGACCGGTGTTAAATGGTTCTTTAAAAGCACATGTGATAATTACAGGTTCTGAAAACCTCAGAGAAGATGCACAGACACGAAATTCCTACATGATGAACTTTCACTATTAGGACTTTTATTAGAACTTATTTCTTACGTTTTTTCCTTTGACTATTTTTTCTTTCATTTTTGTTTTGCCTTCTTTTACCTTAAATTTTTTTTTACATTTTATTTCTATCTATCTATCTATCTATCTATCTATCTATCTATCTATCTATCTGTCTGTCTGTCTGTCTGTCTGTCTGTCTGTCTGTCTGTCTGTCTGTCTGTCTGTCTGTCTGTCTGTCTGTCTGTCTGTCTATCTATCTATCTATCTATCTATCTATCTATCTATCTATCTATCTATCTATCTATCTATTATATTATATATTAGTATATATATATATATATATATATATAGTATATTATTTTTGCTTTCTTTTCTTTTTTCCATTTTTCCATCTTCCACTATTTTCTTTCTTTCTTTCTTTCTTTCTTTCTTTCTTTCTTTCTTTCTTTCTTTCTTTCTTTCTTTCTTTCTTTCTTTCTTTCTTTGACGAGTAAACAATATCTGCTTCAGTCTTCATTCCATGTTCCTGCTTTTACTCAGGATAATCATGATGGATGAGAATGGCCTCTTCAGTAGGACACACACACACATCTATTAAATGTTGAATTGAGCTTCACATCCTTGTGATCCATAAAGTGATACATCAAACATTCTAATCATGGAGATGAAGCTCACGACCATAAGCGTGAGAGAAAGGCCGGCCGGCCGGTCCTGTACGCTGAGGCCACGGTCACCTCCTGAATAATGTCCATCGATTTCTCTGTCGTGTCTCCGTCTCCACTGATGGACGTCCAGCCATGAGGCTTGAAAATGTTCTCATCTGTCAATGTTGCCGTATTTCGTCATCGATTGGAGCACAAACATGGACCACACACATCCATCTCAGAGTGACAGCTACTGCTGCTGCTTTACCTTTTCCTCTGGGGTTCTCCTCGCTTCACAATCTCAGCTTTAGGAACAGGTTTCTGATCCAGAATGGCTTCTATCAAATACAACAACACTTTCAGAAATAATTACAGAACAGTATGATGTCACAAACTAATGATGTCACAACAATGTTTCACAACAATAATTCTAAAATTAAATCTTGTTTCTACTTCGTCTTGATGAAAGTCAGAACAGATTGAACGCTCAAATGTTTTTTGTGTATGCACCAGCACTCTGTGTGACTCAAATCAAATTACTCACACACACACACACACACACACACACACACACACACACACACACACACACACACACACACACACACACACACACACAGTTTATCAGTGTGTCGAGTCACTCGACCCAGGACAACCCTGGTGTGTGCAAGTTCGAGTACTGAGCCAGCACATGTCTGGGTTGTGATATGAGATGTGGTTGTCATGGTAACTGCCCTGAGGCTGCTAATGAAAGCTCATGGAGGGCTGGAATTTGTGAAGCAGCACCTCTCAGTGTAAGAGATATCTCCCAGGCTTTCATTCTGTTTCACCACTAAACATACAAAAACCAGCTGGAATTAAATAATTTATTAATTGATTGATCGTGTATCAGTTTTCTGGATTCAGGTTTTGTCCTGAAATTTGTCTTTCCAGTTTAAATACAATACATCGTACGGCCAAAAGTTTGTCATCAACAAGTTTGAACATCACATTCCACATTTATTCCCATTTACAGTTATACCAGTGGCGGGCGGTCAGGGTCAGTAAAGCTTCTCTGCTAGTCGCAACACTATCACAGGGGTGGGCAATTCATTTTTACAAGGGGCCACATGAGAAAGCTGAATTGTGTTAGAGGGCCACACCAACGATAATATTTTAGGGATGCACTGGAATGAAAATTCTTGGCCGAAACCAAAAACCAAGGCCAAAACCGAAACACCGAAAGAAAAGATTGTCAATTATTAGAACCATTGTATTTCTGATCCACTGGAGACCACTGATCCACTGGAGACCACTGATCCACTGGAGATCACTGATCTAAAGCAATGAAGTCCAGAAGTGTTTGTGTTATGCCTTTTGCCTCGGCACCATCACTGGAAAACTTTCCCGCCTTTTTAAAAACTGTCCTCTACAGACGGAGTGCGCATGCTCGGATTCACTTTACTTTACTGCGCCGCGTTCTTCTCATGTTTAGAATGGCAATCGGAATGTTTGGATTTTAGGTGATAAATTAAACCCGAATTGAAGAAACTATTTACAGATACACCCCCTCTTAAAATTTCAGCATTGCATGTTTTGCAAATCGCTCTCCGCACACCGCAGATATTTTGGCTCTTATCCAGATAACCGTGTGCTGCTGCGCTCTTTTATTGCGTCTTTAGGTCTTTTAGGTATTTCGGCCGAAAATTTTCGGTGGCCGAATTTTCGGTGCATCCCTGTAATTTATGATTAGCCTCATGCGGGCCGGACAGGGACGTACAAAGGGCCAGATGTGGGCCGCGGGCCGTAGTTCAGAAGCACTGACCTACATTTACAAACTAAATTCTAATATTTGTTCCATGAAACTGTATAAATTTCTTCCATCAGTTTCTTCTCTTCATGTCGTGGTGTTTCTCTCGGCTGCACTGCTTCAGTACGTGGATGTGGATGTTAGATTTTTTGTCCAATCAGATTTCAGCCTCTATGTGCTGCCATGTGAATCTAATCTGCTCAGAACCTTCAGAATCAGTACTGCTGGACTTTTACCATCGAGTTTATTACCAACAGCTCTGTTTCTTTATCCAATCAGATTTCAGATTCTCCTCACAGAGCAGATCACTGGCCCAGAATAGCGTCAGCACTGTTCCGTCCTCTGATTGGTTGTTCAGAGGGAAACCGTTACAGCCGAGTTCGACTGGTAAAACACGTGTGTAGCTCTGCACACGTTCATACATCTGAGTTAGACTTTTTTACACCTACAGAGGAAGAGAAACTGATTTGGTCTCGGACATGCTTAAAATATTATATATATTTTATAGAATAAAAGCGAGACATGGTGAGGAGGTCACCAACCCTGAAGCTCGCTAGCGTGTCTCAGCCCGGGAAAGGGTTTGATCTCCACCTCCAGACCAGTGAATACGAGCAGTACCACTGGATTACAGCCTCTGGGGGGCGCTGCACATTATGAGTCTGCATCTGAGTAGGTTGTATTTTATTAAAATTTTAAAGTTTTTGTCATGTTATTAGACAAATATTGATTGTGAACTGCTCCAGATGTTGTAGGTGCACAGTTGTGGTTGTAGTGTGGAGGTTTGGAGTGTAACTGGGGTTGTTGTTTTAGTAAAATGTTTTTTACCTCCAGATGTGAAACGTCTCTCTGTAATGCACGTGTTGTTATATTGTGTGTTTGTATTGTATTGATGGTTTCTATAATTGTGACGTGATAGTGGTGTATTAAGAGCTGGATTAAGTCGGGTACCAAATACACGGCCCACCGATGAGTTATAATAACCTCCGATCTTCTGGAAAAATAGTCCTCTAGATTTCACATTTGGGTGAGATTCATTCAACCCATTCTTTCATTTCACTCCCTCCCTTCTTCCTTACTTCCTTCCTTCCTTTCTTTCTTTCTTTCTTTCTTTCTTTCTTTCTTTCTTTCTTTCTTTCTTTCTTTCTTTCTTTCTTTCTTTCTTTCTTTCTTTCTTTCTTTCTTTCTTTCTTTCTTTCTTTCTTTCTTTTGCTGTTATAATAACTTGTGGGGATTTGAGATTAATCCAGAACTTTGTACGTAAACTCACATCTGCGTGTGTTTTCTCATAGCATTTAGAGAAACAGACTTTAGAATGCAGAATCATGAAGTGGCTCCAGCTCCGAAATATCGATGTGGAAGCAGGTGATGGTGATGTGCTCCACCTGCCAGCTGCCTGTGGGAGCATCGAAACTCCTCGATCCCTAAAGCACTGCTGCTGTGAGAGATTTCTCCAAACTTCTCTCCAGCAAACATCACGTACATCTGCAGTCCCTTATCAGCTCAAACACACACACACACACACACACACACACACACACACACACACACACACACACACACACACACACACACACACACACACACGCTGAACACGTCACTGCACCACACTGACAGCCAGCAGGAGCTTCATAAATCGTTTTTTATGTGAGTTGGACTTCTGGAGCACAGACAGGTGAGGAGATGTTTATCCGACACTACGCAGGAACAAAACAATCCGTTTCAGGTGTTTCACACTAAGACCTTCAGTGGTGTCCTCCAGTCCACCTCTTCTTCTTTCTTTCTTTCTTTCTTTCTTTCTTTCTTTCTTTCTTTCTTTCTTTCTTTCTTTCTTTCTTTCTTTCTTTCTTTCTTTCTTTCTTTCTTTCTTCTTGTATTTTTTTTCTATTTTTATTTTCCTTTCATTTTTCTCTCTTGTATTTTTTCTTCCTTCTTTTCTTTCTATCTATCTTTCCCTTTTCTCTTTATCTGTTTATAACTCCATTTACCATTTACAGGTGATCTCAGTTAGATAGATGTGAATTGTAAATGTGTGTATAAAAACATATTACAGAGAAACGCAGTAGAACAGAAGGACTGCATACAGTAAGAATAAATTTCATGGGCAGAAACCCAGTAAGCACAATTCAACACGTCTCTTTTTGAAGGAGCTGTCAAAATAAACGCATTAATCTCGTGTTAACGCCACAGTGTGTGTCTGGATAAACCTGACACTATTGTGCACTAATATCAAATCCTTCTTTAAACCTCTATAGAAGGCCACTTAAGATCTTCCACTCCATTTCATGTAAAGCAGATCTTCATGGGGCTGGTCTCCTGGTTCAAGTGAACTGCAAATTTCATGCTCTCATACCCAAGAACATCCACTGTAAGTTTGTGCCTCCAATTTTGTGGTAGAAGTTTGGAGAAGAACCACTGGAAACTATGAGTGACCCAATAAGGCCATGTAGTGTATGTAACAACCTGGAACCTTAGCATGTGTTAGCATTGCATGTTCTTGGGTTAAAATGTTCCATATAGTAAAACAGCTCTCCTGATCTTGGTCTAATCTGAGTGGAACACAATGGATATCAGTTTTATGCAGAACTATTTGTTGTTGCAAATAGAAAAAGGAAAGTGTGTATAGTTATATTCAGCTGGTTAGCTATAATTAGCTTATTTTAAGCTCTGCATGTGGTGTCACGTCATGCAGAGTTTCAAACTAATTAAATAATAAAATAAATGACTAACATCACAATTTTCTCAAAATCTTCGAGTTCGATATAGCTATAAAACGACAGGGGACGGAGTTTGCACTTCTGTGACATTTGAAGGTCGTTCCCACAGCTGGAGGTCACCGTTTATGACCTTATTAACGTCCTTTCTTTGATAAAAACTGAACCTACACACTGTCCTCCATGACCTCCTGAAGTTCTTTTTACTTCATTAAACTTATTCTGGAGACCATTTGTGGGTTGTTGTAAATAAGAATATCATTAATGGAGTAAATTCCTAATGGCTTCCATTAGAAATACCATTACAAATATACTGTAGCATTAAACTTTACATTTGAAATGGTTTCAAATTAAAATAATAATTAACTTTATCACATACACATTGACTGTATGTGTCGAGTACAACATGTAGTGAAACCCTTTTTACGACTGTCCGACTCGTAAACAAAAAATAAATACAATATAAAAATCATAAATGTATAATCACACTCTTGATGTCACCCAAATAAGGATGAGGTTCTACTTTTGAATCTGGTTCCTCTCAAGGTTTCTTCCTCATAACATCTCAGGGAGTTTTTCCTTCACCACAGTCTCCAGGGTGATTATCAGAGATAAACACATCGTTCACCTTCACTGTTAAATTCTGTAAAGCTGCTTTGAGACAATGTGCATTGTGAAAAGCGAAATAAAAATAAACTTCACTTGACTTGAAATCAAAAAAGAGTAAAGTAACGTAAAAAAAAAAAAAAAAAAAAAGTATAAAAATCTGACTAAGTATGAAAAGGTTAAAAATAAATATATATATTTGATATACATACATTATTTAAACAGAAGGGATGGATGGATGTGTATGACAGATTTTGACAGAAGTACAGATCAGATTAACGTGACCCAGTGTGATTCTGATTGTTTCTAGTATGTATGTGAAATATCATTAAATTGATATCAACAAATCTCTAAGTTTTTTGGTATAGAAACACTTGACTCTTAATGGTGTCCTAAAGGTAAAGACACCATTAGGGACTAACATGTGATCCACAAGTGGTCAAAGGTGCACTAATGCAGTTAATCATGAGTTAATTCATGATCAGTGTTGTGCTAATGACTAAAAAATAGTAACTAGTTACAGTTACTCGTTACTTCATTCAAAAAGTAACTCCTTTACTTTGTTGATTATTTACACCAAAAAGTAATGCGTTACTGTTAAAAGTAACTTTTTTAAAGAACCTTCTTTAATGTTCTCATTAATTCCCTTTTATGTGTTATAATCTACACAAACACAAAACTGACTTAAACACAGAGTCATTTTTAAACACTATTATATTAAAGTCAGAGCAGCACACACTGAATATATCACAAGGATTTCTGACATAAACAACAAAACAAGCTGAATAATAGATTCACAATCAAACACTAAAGTGGCTTCTGCTGTTGTGTTGAGCTCTTAAACATGTTCCTTTCACAGCTGAAGTATAAAAACTATCAACAATGTAAAACACCGGGTTAGCGCATAGCTTCTAGCTTCTAGCTTCGTCAAGGCATGGAGTTTCTGGAGGTGCTGCTATCGCAGTAGATACGAGCTTCGAACCAGAAAGACACAGTTTACATTTGACTAAAAAGTTTTTGACTTTGTACTCAACTATAAAATAATGATCATATTTCCACTTTGAGAAACTCGTCTTGCTCTCGCCTCGACTCGCCATTACTGCCGCACAGACCTGAATAAAAGGAGACACGCCCACAGTGCGTCTTCTTCCTGTTTACAGTGGTTCATCCACCAATCCTACAATGCGTGGTGACGCACCATACGGTAACGGTAACGGAGTTACTTCATTTAAAAAGTAACTGCGTTACAGTAATGCGTTACTGCCCAAAACTGCTCATGATAATCATGCAAATAAATATTTAAATTGATTGACAGCCCTAATATATTTTATATATATATATATATATATGAGGAACATCCTTGTGTCCTTGTGTCCTTGGCCAGAAAGACACGTGCCGACAGAGTGCCTCATGCTACACCTCAGAGGACCAGGAGCTATTTTTGTTTCCCTTTGGGATCATGCACCATTGGGAACATGGGAAAATGTGATGCCTGGTCAACTCGCCAGGTCAACAGAAATCCCTCCACAAATCCCTCCGTTTATTTCATGTAGGTTATCGGCTCGCAGGATTCGTTTAACTGCAGACAAACAATGTTTCTGCAAAAGTCTCTGTTTCTTGTGCAGCTAATGAAACCTGTTAGTGTTTTTCCTGGGATTTATTCCCTCAGTTTTTTTTTCAAATATTAAGATGTCAATTACATCGCTCAGTTATGACTAGGAATTACAAGATCAGGCAGAATCACAGGGATTCCCCCTGCCACGCCCCCCCTCTGTAGCTGTCAGGGATTCACCCTGCCACGCCCCCCTCTGTAGCTGTCAGGGATTCACCCTGCCACGCCCCCCTCTGTAGCTGTCAGGGATTCACCCTGCCACGCCCCCGTCTGTAGCTGTCAGAGATCCACCCTGCCACGCCCCCCTCGATAGCAGTCACGCTGCTTCCCAAGATTACCGACAGCTGTGGCTCATGAAAGATCAGACTACATAAACTCACGTTCTTGAGTCACAGGCTGTCGGTCGTTGTATTGTCATGCAGGTAAATCGCGTGGCTGCTCAAACGCCGGGATTCACCGCTGGCTATTTCTCCGAACTCCATTTCCTTATTGAAGTACTCATTGCCGAAAGCTTTACTTGCATTGGGATTAGGCGTTTGACATTCGCGCTCATAGTGGATAATTCGTTACGAGCGGATGTCTGGGTTTGCTTTTGTTTTCATTGGTGTATGAGTGTTTTGTTTTTTGCACCTCAATAAAGAACATGATTGGACTTTATCTGCTTCCGCGTCTGCAGCCTGACAGCACCTGAGAAAAACTGTAATATAACAGCAAATAAATGTAGAAGAGGAAGTTTAAAAAGAAGCTTAAACGTGTGCCCCTATTGTGTAAATCATGCAATATGACAAACAGAATAAAACAAGAGCAGGGAAACATGAAAAAGAAAAATAAGACGCGAAAAGCAGAAAATCAAAACAGGAAAACAAAGTAAACTTAATATAAAGATATAGTGTGTGTGTGTGTGTGTGTGTGTGTGTGTGTGTGTGTGTGTGTGAGAGAGAGAAATTGTGCACACCTGTGCTCTATCAGTAGCTAGGAGACAGAGGTGGAAAGGGTGGTTGAATGTTGGAAATTGCGGAGACATTTGTAGACCGTAGTGGGGGATTTTACCTGCATTCATTTTTATCCAGAATATAATAAACACAATCAGAGGTTTTTATGTTTTTTTTGTTATTTGAATTTAAAAGTTGTGTGGAGCAGAAGTTTATCTAAATTATTTAATGTACTGTTTGTTTTTTATAGTTATTAACCAGATACATAAAGTGATCACATATTTATTCATTTATTTTATTTATTTTTTGCAGTGTGTAAAATAATTGTGCACACATGATTCATGATTTACTGTAAAATCCCAATTTCCAAGTTAATTTTGTAACTAAATAAATTCAGCATGTGTATCTTTATTAAGCGAATGTTAAAGTTAATATTGGGCTTTAAACACACTTTACATGTGAGCCATGATAAAAGTCCAGGAGAATGACTTGTGTGTGTATATTTGCTTGTGTGTGTGTGTGTGTGTGTGTGTGTGTGTGTGTGTGTGTGTGTGTGTGTGTGTGTGTGTGTGTGTGTGTAAAACAGAAGAACAATTTACCACAAAGTAGCTGATGTGATGCAAAAGATGAAAGGACACATTTCTGCTGGTGATTCATCCCTTCATACAAGCAAGCACGCGCACACACACACACACACACACACACACACACACACACACACACACACACACACACACACACACACACACACACACACAAACAGAATATATTATAATCAATATCAGGCTGTAATATGAGCAATTCTTATGAACTATGTAATATGAACAGTTCTATCACAACTCCATCACAGCTCTGTCACAGCTCCCACAGTTATATCACAGCTCTATCACAGCTCTATCACAGCTCTATAACAGCTCTATAACAGCTCTATCACAGCTCCATCACATTTTCCATAGTTATATCACAGCTCTATAACAGTTCTATCACAGCTCCATCACAGCTCCCATAGTTATATCACAGCTCTATAACAGTTCGATCACAGCTCTATAACAGTTCTATTACAGCTCCATCACAGCTCCCACAGTTATATCACAGCTCTATCACAGCTCTATCACAGATCTATCACAGCTCTATCACAGCTCTATAATAGTTCTATCACAGCTCTATCACAGCTCCCACAGTTCTATCACAGCTCTATCACAGTTATATCACAGCTCTATAACAGTTCTATCACAACTCCATCACAGCTCTATCACAACTCTATAACAGTTCTATAACAGTTATATCACAGCTCTATAACAGTTCTATCACAGCTCCATCACAGCTCCCATAGTTATATCACAGCTCTATAACAGTTCGATCACAGCTCTATAACAGTTCTATTACAGCTCCATCACAGCTCCCACAGTTATATCACAGCTCTATCACAGCTCTATCACAGCTCTATCACAGATCTATCACAGCTCTATCACAGCTCTATCACAGCTCTATCACAGCTCTATCACAGCTCCCACAGTTCTATCACAGCTCTATCACAGTTATATCACAGCTCTATAACAGTTCTATCACAACTCCATCACAGCTCTATCACAACTCTATAACAGTTCTATAACAGTTATATCACAGCTCTATAACAGTTCTATCACAGCTCTATCACAGCTCTAAAATAGTTCTATCACAGCTCTATCACAGCTCTAAAACAGTTCTATCACAGCTTCCACAGCTCTATCACAGCTCCCACAGTTATATCACAGCTTTATAATAGTTCTATCACAGCTCTATCACAGCTCCCACAGTTATATCACAGCTCTATCAGACCTCATTAGTGAGATCTGCGCTGTGATGTATGATGGTGTACCATGCTGTAAAATATACTAGCATTTTATTCTCTACCATGTTTTGTTGTTTTTATTCCTGAGAACTTTCATGCAAAAGACAGACAGACAGACAGACAGACAGACAGACAGACAGATGCCTGGCCCTCTATAATCATTGCTGTGCTGCTAGTCAGTGTGTCAGTAGCTGAGTTAGTGCAGGGGATTAGAGGATTAACTGTAGTGGAATCGTGGTTCTGTGAATGTCATTATCATCACACACTCGATCCCAGAGTCGTGCCGTTCCTGCCTTTCCGTTTTCTCAGGTCTCTGAGACGAAAAGTTCCGGAATTTAGCAGTTTTATAACCTCAAAACATACACACACACACACACACACACACACACACACACACACGGTAATTCACTCAACGATTATCACACATTGTTGTATCATGATAAAAAATAAATATTTCTTACAGTTATTTTTATTCTCACAAGAAGGCAGCAAATGGAAATCGCTTTAAGCCTGGTGCACAACACACACATACACAATACACACACCCTAACCCTAACTCAGACATGTTCTATTGCTATAATCATGCAAAAAATTACTTTGTGTGTTTAAAAGCAGTGTTAGTTAATCTTAGCTGAGCTAAGTAGCTAAAACTTGCTAGCTATTCTAAACGTTTTCATTCAAACTAATAAATAGAGTAACAATATAACTAAAATATAGCAACAACAACTGAATTGTTCGCTTCACCTTTTTCTGTACAAAGTAAATGTGCAGTTTGATATTGAGTTGTTTTTAATTATTAATTCTTTTTTTTAAGAATGTGTATTTGGGAATTAAATCAGGAGTTTAATCCTTAGAAAAGATCGAAATATTGTAGTATGGTATTTGATCAATTTTATACATATTACTCTGCTGCCAGTACAAAGATGTTCATGTTTTTATACACCTGTGTGTCCACTTACATCATTTTAAATTTCATTTTTATTCTGAATCATTTCCAAATTTATGGTGTTTTTTTTTTTTTTAATAATAAAATAAAAATTTTATGCAAAAAAACCACAGAAAAATTATACAAGAACTGCAAAATTACATAAGAATTTGTGTTAAAATGTGTAAAATAATGAAATGTAACTTATTAAAAAGCATAAAATGTAAAAAAATAAAATAAAAAAATAAATGCCTAATTGATATGACTTTTGGCTTCCATAGTTGCAGAATTCTGATTCAGGGCAGTGTTTTTACATTCAGGTGATATTAACAGTGTCGGGTTTGGGTTGAATTTTTGAGTTTGATATTTGTTGCCATGACTACGAAGAATGTTGCTACTGCTAGAGATATAGCATGACACTTGTTAGCACCAGCACTATCGATAGAAGATAAGGTAGCTATGATTACATGGCATGAAAAGGGTGAAAAGGTCACTGAAATATTTCATCCTGATAAACTTCCACCTCCAGCCTATCGAGCATCAACATCACCCAAGAACCAAGTACAATTTCTTACCCCAGAATCCAGATGTATAAATGTATTAAACATCGATTTAAAATGTTGAACTGTTGAACGGATGATTGTATTAATGTGGTTATTGATAGGGGTGTTTGGGGTGTCTGGGGTTTTTTGACCTTAGTCTTGAGCCTTGGAATAAATAAATGTTTTTGATAAAGGTGCTGTTTCTTTTGGAACCCAGAAAAAAACCAAACAACTAATATGCTGCTATTTTGATTCTCCGGTAATCACCAGGCCATAAATAATCTAAGAACCTTCCGGAGTGATCTGAATCTTTTGTAGGCGTCTGAAATGAAATATTTGAAGGCAAACGGCTCACAGAATGATAGATAGATAGATAGATAGATAGATAGATAGATAGATAGATAGATAGATAGATAGATAGATAGATAGATAGATAGATAGATAGATAGATAGATAGATAGAGCATCACATAACATAGACAGACAGACAGACAGACAGACAGACAGACAGACAGACAGACAGACAGACAGACAGACAATAAAAGAGGCTATAAAACAAGGTGTGTGAGCTGCGCTTTAGGAAACGTCTCTGCAAAAGAGAAAAAGACAAAGATGCATCTCTCAGGTATGTAATGACGCATGAAATACCATCTGAGTTTACATGAAGCCTTTGCTCTTAGCCCTGAGCAGGGGAGGATTAAGGGCCTTGCTCAAGGGCCCAGCAGTGGCAGCTCAGTGGTGGTGGGATTTGAAATTGTGACCTTCCGATCCAAAGTCCTTTGCCTTAATATCTGAGCTACAACCTCCCTCATTAATTCATTAATTAGGTTCTAATCTGAAGAGGAAATCACATTGTCAGCTCACGTGCAAAGGGTGGTCTGTGTGGTCCGATCCAACAGACGAGCTCCTGTAGCTCAAACTGCTGAAGAAGTTCATGCTGTTGATGATCAACGGGTCAGAACTGTTTTAGCACCAAAAGGAACCAACACAATATTAGGCAGATGCTCATAATGTTATGGCTGATCAGTGTATCTGCTTATTTCCCGAAATGTTCCCACAAAATTATACAACACGAATTCCAGAAATGTTTGGACGTTTTTTAAATTTGAGTAAAATGAAAATGAAAAACCTTTAAATCACATGAGCCAGTGACTCTATTGAGCACCTGTGGAACCTCAAGCAGTAGGTGGAGAAGCTTCATGTGTGTAACATCCAGCAACTCTGTGATGTGATTATGGAGGAGTGGAAGAGGATCCCAACGACAACCTGTGCAGCTCTGGTGACTTCCACACCAAGGAGGATTAAAGCAGTGCTGGAGAACGATGTGCTTCACACAATATTCACACTGGACACAGTTTCACGTTGACTGAGGGTGTACTCACTTTTACTTATTTAGACAGTAATGTCTGTATGTTTTTATTTTTAGAGGACAGTAAATCTGTACTGATACACAAACTGCACACTGATACTCCAAAATAAATCCAAGTTTAATTTCTAGGGTTTTGTCCCTTGTGGAAACGGTTGCTGAAATGTGGGGGTGCACTCAATTCTGTGAAATACTGTGTATATAGAGTTTATTACAATGCTGAATTGACCATCTCATCCAAAACAGTCACTGATAAACGAATGTTTATACACGCTAAAAATATACACAATGACTAACACAGTGAGATCTTTCTGAACATCACCGTATATTTCAGGGGAAATGAGACACAACAAGGGAACAAATGAATGACGTTTTTCAGAAAACGAAACGATGCAGGCTGACGGATGATGAATGGACGCATTGCATATGTTTTTTATTTCCCTTCCTGTATATGACTCATATGTCTCACAGGCATCTAATCTGACATTGTAGCATCTCACCTTCAGTGAAAAGCTTTTTTAGTGGTGAGAGTGCAACGAAATTCAGTGCAATTGTTTCATTTTATTTCAGTCTACAGGGACAAGAAAAAGCCACGTGCCAAATACTGCACGTCAGTTTCCTTCCCTGAAGACTTTTCGGTAATTAGTGACGCATAATGGAGCACTGTAATGGTGCTGATGTTGTGAAACAGCTCACTGGACGTGAGTGAGGAAACCTCTCGGGATACCTGAGGCTTTCAAAAATAAAAAAATTCATACCTTATGTATTAAATTGACTTCAGTTTTATAGTGCTTCATTACAGGGTTATGAACAGTGTGATAAATAATTTTTGCAGGAAACTATATGGATTAAATGTTGTGGACACCTGATTATTTTAAACATCCTATTCTGTATTTGCGGGTACAATAACCTCAATTCTTCTGGGAAGATGTTCCAACCAGATTTTGGAGTGTGATGATGGAGATGTGTGAAATTTCCTTCATCCTATACAGTTGCTGCCTCTGAGATTGGAGGATGACCACATAAGAAAAAGATGAAAACGTTGTGTCCCAATACTTTTGGAACTGTTATATTAATCAAATTAATTCTTTTACAATGTAGAGTGATCATAATGTATTTTGTTGACATAATGTCCATATAAGATTTGAATGGCATAAGGGCTTTGTGAAATGACTTTCGGGCTTTATAGTGCTTCATAACACTGTTTTTTACTTTTTCTGACATGAAACTCATTCAATACATTCAGCTTATTAGCAGGGTTATAAAGGTTTCGGTTTGATGGCCTGTGATGAAGCAGTCATCGCTTCAAAGTCAAGTCAGTGATGGTTAAACAAGTGAAATTGTTGTGCAGTTGTGACTCCAGTGAAAGGAGACGTGTTGAATTGTGATCATTGTGTGTGTTGGTTTAGTGATGATGATGATTCTGACTGCATGAGATCCTGTGTGTGATGAAGCTCTGATCTTTTGCACTTCTCTAGAACACTGATGATCTCTATAGACACGGCCTCATAATTCAGGTAGGACACTTTTGAAGGTTTAGGAGTGAAATGTACGGCTCGAGACTACTCGTTTCATAGCATATTATTCACGCAGACAGTCAAATACAGAATATTTATTGTGATGTAAGAGGCGTGGAAGAAATAGTGATGTGTAACGTAAGAAACCCTAGCCCTAACCCTAACCCTAGCTGGAAGATTTAAACATTTATTGTTATATGGTTAATTTTTATGGATGTTCGATTAGTTCGCTTTTGTTGCTTGTAATTGAGACAAAAAAAAATTAATTTTTTTGTAAGTATCCATATTATACCACCTTACCACCATATTATATCAAACTATGAAGCCAGAGAGAAAACCAGGTCAACACGACTAATCCACATCCGCCAAGGGGCTAATAGCATCTCAATCACGAGCGCTAATTAGATCTGTAAAGATCAGAGCGCCGGTCCGCTGACATGCCAAGACTGGACCTTTTATAATTACTTGGAAATAAAGAGAGTCCACAGACACGAATAGCTGCTCTCGTTCTCACTTCATTAGCCACGTCCCATCACGATGACTCATTAGCCTGAAGTTAGGAGATCAAAAATAGTCATTTCGTTTAGCGTCTTTTGTTTTTCCACGGCGTCACATCGCTTCGTCATTATAAAGAGCATTTCAGACGCGATTAGACTGAAATGATTTCCTTCGCTGATGAGTCATTAGCGTTATCGTACAAACCGGCCTTATTAATCCATAATGCCCGAGTGGTAAATGGCGATCCTGCTTGCCACTGACATGAATATTTAATTAGATAATCACCATAATTATTTATTTATTTATTTTGTTTCTCCATTGAAACGAAGGCTGTGGATTGTAATAACAGCCACTGAGAAGAAATTTCTCCTGGGAGTTGATGTAAGAAAGAAGTGGACAGGCATCATTAGCGCTGAGTTAAAGTGTGTGTGTGTGTGTGTGTGTGTGTGTGTGTGTGTGTGTGTGTGTGTGTGTGTGTGTGTGTGTGTGTGTGTAGTTTATCATAATCTGTATTAGTGCTGCCACAAAGAAAAGGTCACTTGGTGTCTCTCAGCCGATTTACCAATGTGGCTAAATATCAAAAGTCTGGCATGTCGCGGCATCGACGTCATGGCTGACGGCTGCGTTAGATTTGATCCCTGTCATTAGGAGTGAGACACGTTTAGGAGCACGAAAAAGGTTTTCTTTTTCATAGCAAAATTCACGTCCGCTTGCGCTGTAATTCACCCAATTCAGGCGAAGTCGGTCGTGACATGATGCGACATCGAATACGCGCGAGATGGTATAATCCTTCCTTGTATCTGTAGCGTTGGAAGATTAGTTCACAAAACGATTCCTTTCTTCATCTAAAAATGTTACATCCAGCTTCAGCCTGGCATTTTAGATTTCTGGGAACCCCATCATTGCCAAGCTGCTACTGTCGGGCCCTTGAGCAAGGCCCTAAAGTCCATCTGCTCCAGAGGTCCTGCATCATGGCTAACCCTGTGCTCTAACAAGAAGAAGAAAGTGCTTACTTTTTCATGAGCGTTCACGTCAACCTGAATCTGCACGTGTCAGAACAGCGGGTTAGGTTCCGGATAGGGAAGAATTTAACACGCCTTCACAACCTGCGTTGTTCTGAAAAGGTGTTTGATTATGTAACGTACATTAATAATGAAATAAACAAATAAACAAATAAATAAATAAATAAATGATTACATTTTTAAATATCTGAAACGTTTGCAGCTACAGTAGATGCGTACAGTAGCTCGAGACCTCAGAACTGATGGATTCTGCTGCAAGGCTGCACGTGTCTGTCATGTCTCCTGCTTGTGATTGGTGGAAAATCTCCAGTGACACCTTCAAAAAATCCGAGTGTCATCTGCCAGCTGCGAGTTAGTAAGTGCAGACGACTCTTACGCAATATCACCTTGTGTCGAGGTTTTTGGTTATGATGAGTTTCTGGAAGGAAAAAGACACAGCCCCCGTGTGGCCCCCGGCGAGACCCGGGTGGAAGTGCGCATAAAGGAAGCGATTATTAATGTAGATCCCAAACAGTCAAATATGAAATATGATACGAAAGGCAAAAACATGAAGCAGGCGGAAGTCGGGAGATTAGAAATCAGCATGAACTACATTCTATGGTGAAAAGAGAAATAAAATAATCTACTGAAGTAAAAGTAAAAAGTCACTCATTTAAAAAGTTAGTTAATTTAACAGCGGGGGGGGGGGGGGGGGGCGTAGATATGAATCTCAAATGAGTTGTTTTTTAATTGAAGAAACACTTTTACAAATTAAAGTGGGAACAAAGTGAATTCTAGAAAAAATTCTAATTAAAAATCACCTATTTAAAGGTATGAAGATTCAATTAATGTCCGGACAGTTTGTTCTGCTAAAATATTTTGCTGTAAAACTCACCAAAGATGTTCATCAAAAGCTGAAGATTTCTTTATGTTCCAGTTCTTTCCAGTTCAATAGTATTTAGAGGTTGTGACTGGGCAGGTCATCTTGTTGTATGGTTTTGATGAGCCACAGTCCAGATGAAATTGCATGATGTTAATGTATATAATGGTTGCCATGTTGGTTCCTTTCACCTCATTGGAATAAGACAGCATTAAGCGTCCACCTCCATGTTTGATTGTTGGGTTAAGGAATTCTAATCTCATCTTCGCTCCTGGTTTCCATCTTCCACAAGCTCTTCTGTTAGAGACAAATACGTCTTAATTGGATTTAACTTTCTTCCACGCATTCACTGTCCAATTCTTATGTTTTTTGGACATCCCATTCCACATTTAGTCTCAATTTTCTGGAGGAGGTTATTGTTTTTTTTTTTGTTGTGTGTATAACTAAAACCAGGTGTGCTCAATCAGAAGGTCATGAGATCATATTGTGGATGTTGAGATCCATGGCGGGCATGTTTGTAGGCCGTGGTGCTTGCTGGGAATTAGAGTTGAGACCTTCCCGAGTCTCAAAATTTCAGTATTGGATAACAAACATGGATATGCGGAGATGGGAAAATATTCGGAAAAAAGAAAGTGATTCCTGGCATTTGTATCAGTGTGTGTGTGTGTGTGTGTGTGTGTGTGTGTGTGTGTGTGTGTGTGTGTGTGTGTGTGTGTGTGTGTGTGTGCCAGTTTTAAATTAATAACTACGTCAGATTTACAAACCAAAACATTATTTTTTCTTCTTTCGGATTTTTCTTTATTTAATTTTATTTTTCAGCGGAGGAGGGATGCTGGAGGTCATGACGTCATTTCGAGGAGAAAATAAAAGCAAACTGTTGTGTGAAATAAAAAAGGTTGGACGTTTACATGTTCATGATGGATAGCTTTGGCTTTAGATTCTGTTTTTACAGGAAGTGAAATAAATAACACAGTGAGTTGAGGTTTCTTTTTTCTGACGGTTTCTCAGCCGGAAGAAGCCACATGTCTGCTCAGAATGGCGGTGATCGAGAGGTTTTTATATATTATACCAGAGGTGGGAGTAAGTCACTAAATGCAAGTCTCAAGTCAAGTCCAAGTCTTAACATTGCAAGTCAAAGTCAAGTCAAGTCATTCTGTTGTAAGGGTCAAGTCAAGTCAAGTCAAGTCAAGTCAAGTCATACTCTTTGTCAAGTCAAGTCAAGTCAAGTTGCAACTTAGTCATCAAGTGATACCAAGTCGCACACAGATTTGTTTGACACATTATTTAACTCAGGGACTTTTATTACTTATTTAGACACAGAGGGCTGATGATAGGTTACAAAAATAAATTAATTAACTTGTGTGTAATAAATATCGTTAAGAAGCACTTTAAATGCTGTAAAATAAAAATAAATTAAATGAACAAGTAAACAAGAATTAATAAAACTTTTCCCATCTTGTGCTAGCCCAACACATAGTTATTTTGCTGTGATGTCCCCTATGAAAGTGTAAACTGAACAAAAACATTCAACATTTCAATTTAATCCAATTAGGCCAACGTGAACACGCTTAAAAAAACATATCTGGGAATTTCATATTATTGTAAGTTTTTTAGACAGTAGAATGTGCTGATGTTCCCTTCTCAGGAGGAGTCAGAACTACAGCTGTTAAACTGGATCATTTCTATCTATGAATACCCTGATGTATCTGTGTAAACATGGAGTGAACAGTCACATGCCCCCATCTCAACATATAGTAATAATAATATCTATAAGTGTATACTCTGTCATCTCATCAGACACCAAACAATGGGTTGCAAACTCAAAGTAGAATATCAATATCAGAAAAAATAAAATAAAATCTTACTGTACAAGTGAGGTAGTGTTTTTTTTTTTTTTTTTATGCACTGCAGATATTACACACAGCCGTTCTTTTCTTGGCCATGTACGCGTAATCTCTAAACCCCAAATTTTTTATCCTCGGGGCTGGGGCTGGTGTTGTTATCGCGGTGTCCATGTTGTCTTATCCGCGGAGGGATCTGCTGTTTTGGCAGGCGGCAAGCGGCTTCTGGATAGCGTCTAGCGGTTTACGCATGCGGAAGAGTAGCTTGGGTTCGCCGATTTAATGGAAAATATACAGTTCATTTTTAAATATATAAAAAAATCACAATAATTGAAAAAAATTATTTTCCACAAGTCATTTCAAGTAAATAGGCACAAGTCCGAGTCAAGTCTAAAGTCACAAGGAGCAAGTCTAAAGTCAAGTCGAGTCTTTTCAGAGATCTAGTCAAGTAAGTCTCAAGTCCAGAAAATTGTGACTCGAGTCTGACTCGAGTTAAGTCATATGACTCGAGTCTCCCACCTCTGTATTATACTATATATTACTGTGGACAAAATCATCATCAAGTTTGTAGACACCTAGCCATAAGACGAGTGTGTCCTTTCCAGCCCCTCCACCTTTCCACATTTAGTCCACATTTGCTCATGTTCCACAGAGGTTTTTATAGGGTAATAGGTTAGGAGCTCCATAGCAGCAGATCTTCCACTCCAACCCATGGAAAGAGTATCTGACTTTGACTGAGTTGATGAGTATAAATGAATGGGCAAAAAACTAATAAAAAACACCCCCCTCCCAAAAATAAATAAATAAATAAATAAATAAATAAATAAATAAATAAATAAATAAATAAATAAATAAATAAATAATTATATATATATATATATATATCATCCAGGTCCCCTGGTGGTCTAGTGGTTAAGATGCAGCGCTCCCACCGCTGCGACCCGGGTTCGATTCCCGGTCAGGGAACCATCCCCAGCCGCTCTCAGTGCCGGTCCCAAGCCCGGATAAATAGGGAGGGTTGCGTTAGGAAGGGCATCCAGCGTAAAACATGTGCCAAATCAAACGTGCGGAGGATCCGCTGTGGCGCCCCCTAACGGGAGAAGCCGAAAAGAAAGTTTTTTCATTTATATATATATCATCCAACAGTAAGAAAAGCTTCATGAACAAACACAAATAAACAAATAAACAAACAGGTTGTACATCCATTTATTCAGCAGGAATAAATAAGTAAATAAATTAATGTATAAATTAATTAATTAATAAAAAATATTAATTATAACCTGATGATTGAACAAAAACACAACATAAAAAATATATAATAGTATATTATATTATATTATATTATATTATATTATATTATATTATATTATATTATATTATATTATATTATATTATTATACAGAAACTTCCCGTGGGCTCACCACCTGCAGGAGGGACCGTAAGGGACGGTGCTGTGAGGATTGGGCAGCAGTTGAAGGCGGGGGTCTGCTTAGACTGCTGCCCCCGCGACCCGAATTACGGATAAGCGGGAGAAAATTAATGAATGAATGAATTATACAGAAAGAGAGTAAAAGAGCTGAAAAAAAAAAAACTAGCAGATCTTGAAGCTGGACTGTAAGTGAACCAGTGCGTGAGAAAAGAGAACTGAGAGGTAAAACAATGAGCTCTTTTTGGTCGTTTCCAAACTTTATTACACAAAACTCATTAAAGCCACCAGTGCAAATCTGATTATGGTAAATAATTATCGAATCATTTTCCAGGCGCGGCTCCCACCTACACACGGGACCACCAGAGCAGTGTGTGTGTGTGTGTGTGTGTGTGTGTGTGTGTGTGTGTGTGTGTGTGTGTTTGTGTTTGTGTGTGTGTGTGTGTTGCGACATTTCCTGGATATGAAATTTTGCAAAAACATGTTTATAATAATAATAATAATTTCTTTACGTGTGCTGCATTTCTTTCTTTCTTTCTTTCTTTCTTTCTTTCTTTCTTTCTTTCTTTCTTTCTTTCTTTCTTTCTTTCTTTCTTTCTTTCTTTCTTTCTTTTGTTTTTCTGACTTTCTTGAACTTCCTCAGTTCTTTTTTTTTTCTCTTTAATTTCTTCAGTTCTTCCTTCCTTCCTTTCGGTGACTGACTGCACCCCAGGCCTCCTCACCTCACCTTCATCAGTACACGACGTCACTAACACCCTTGGAGCTCATTCTAACAGTAACTGGGGACTGGATGTGAACTGATACTGATTTTTCAGTCAGGTGTCCATAAACATTTGTCCATATGAGATTTTTTGAACCTCTGGTGTTTATTTCTTTTCCATTGTATAAGTCGTTTGCAGAATCATTAGCGCATCATTAGCGCCATTTCCAACCACGCTAGTCGAATGGCATCAATTAGCTGCAGCTGATAAGGAGTGTGTGTTGTGTAACAGGTGTTTAACGTCGGGCAGTGGAATTATTCCGATGTGCACTGGCTGGAGACGAGTGTGTTTTTCTGTCTCACAGGATTATTCTGTGTCTCACACACAGGCACACTGTCTGATGGGCAGTAAATATACGCTACACATTGAGAACATTTCTTTACAAATTGCAAACAGAGAGCGTCTCCACATCAAGTTTTTTCCAGCGTCGCTTCACGCCAAAGTCGTACGTGCACCGGAGCACGCTGCCACAAATGCACACTTACTTAGTATTTAAAGGTCTAACACTACTTACACACGTTAGAGTGAATAATAAAAACCCTGTGTGTGTGTGTGTGTGTGTGTGTGTGTGTGTGTGTGCGTGTGCATGCGTGTGTGTGCGCATGTGAGAAGCTCTTGAACAGCAATCTGTAAAACTACTATTGATATACGAGTGTGACACTGAGGTTTAATAAATGAGTCGTGTTCGTCCCCGAGTCCATTTTCACCTGAAAATAATCCATCACTCCTTCTGAGGGCTGGAGAATCTGGTGTCTGTGATAGATGAACATTAACATGCAGTTTATATGAGCATAGGCTCTGAGTTTACTCACTTATTCTCCCTGCTCTCTACTCTATTCTACCTCTTTCTACTCAACTCTACTCTTCTGTACTCAACAACTCTCTGCTCCGTCACTCTACTCTACTCCTTTCATCTCTACTCTACTCCATTCTACTCTACAATATTCATCTCTACTCTACTCTACTCTACTCTACAATATTCATCTCTACTCTACTCCTCTCATTTCTACTTCACTCTACTCTACTCTACTCCTTTCATCTCTACTCTACTCCATTCTACTCTACTCTACTCCATTCTACTCTACAATATTCATCTCATCTCTACTCTACTCTACTCTACAATATTCATCTCTACTCTACTCCTCTCATTTCTACTTCACTCTACTCTACTCTACTCCTTTCATCTCTACTCTACTCCATTCTACTCTACAATATTCATCTCTACTCTACTCTACTCTACTCTACAATATTCATCTCTACTCTACTCCTCTCATTTCTACTTCACTCTACTCTACTCTACTCCTTTCATCTCTACTCTACTCCATTCTACTCTACTCTACTCCATTCTACTCTACAATATTCATCTCATCTCTACTCTACTCTACTCTACAATATTCATCTCTACTCTACTCCTCTCCTTTCTACTTCACTCTACTCTACTCTACTCCTTTCATCTCTACTCTACTCTATTCTACTCTACAATATTCATCTCATCTCTACTCTACTCTACTCTACTCTACTCTACTCTACAATATTCATCTCTACTCTACTCCTCTCATTTCTACTTCACTCTACTCTACTCTACTCCTTTCATCTCTACTCTACTCCATTCTACTCTACTCTACTCCATTCTACTCTACAATATTCATCTCATCTCTACTCTACTCTACTCTACTCTACTCTACTCTACTCTACAATATTCATCTCTACTCTACTCCTCTCATTTCTACTTCACTCTACTCTACTCTACTCCTTTCATCTCTACTCTACTCCATTCTACTCTACTCTACTCTACTCTACAATATTCATCTCTACTCTACTCCTCTCATTTCTACTTCACTCTACTCTACTCTACTCCTTTCATCTCTACTCTACTCCATTCTACTCTACTCTACTCCATTCTACTCTACAATATTCATCTCATCTCTACTCTACTCTACTCTACTCTACTCTACAATATTCATCTCTACTCTACTCCTCTCATTTCTACTTCACTCTACTCTACTCTACTCCTTTCATCTCTACTCTACTCCATTCTACTCTACAATATTCATCTCATCTCTACTCTACTCTACTCTACTCTACTCTACTCTACAATATTCATCTCTACTCTACTCCTCTCATTTCTACTTCACTCTACTCTACTCTACTCCTTTCATCTCTACTCTACTTCATTCTACTCTACAATATTCATCTCTACTCTGCTCTACTCTACTCCTCTCATCTCATCTCATCTCTACTCTACTCTACTCTACTCTACTCTACTCTACTCTACTCTACAATATTCATCTCTACTCTACTCCTCTCATTTCTACTCCACTCTACTCTACTCTACTCCTTTCATCTCTACTCTACTTCATTCTACTCTACAATATTCATCTCTACTCTGCTCTACTCTACTCCTCTCATCTCATCTCATCTCATCTCATCTCTACTCTACTCTACTCTACTCTACTCTACTCTACTCTACAATATTCATCTCTACTCTACTCCTCTCATTTCTACTCCACTCTACTCTACTCTACTCTACTCCTCTTATCTCTACTTCACTCTACTCTACTCCTTTCATCTCTACTCTACTCTACTCCTTTCATCTCTACTCTACTCCACTCCACTCCACTCTACTCTAATCTACTCTACTCCTTTCATCTCTACTCTACTCTACTCCACTCTACTCTACTCCACTTTACTCTGCTCCACTTTACTCTACTCTACTCTACTGATCTCTACTCCACTTTACTCCTTTCATCTCATCTCTACTCCTCTCATCTCTACTCTACTCCATTCTACTCTACAATATTCATCTCTACTCCACTCTACTCCACTCTACTCCTTTCATCTCATCTCTACTCCTCTCATCTCTACTCCACTTTACTCTACTCTACTCTACTCTACTCTACTCTACTCTACTCTACTCTACTCTACTCTACTCTAGTCTACTTCACTCTACTCCTTTCATCTCATCTCTACTCCACTTTACTCTACTTCACTCTACTCCTTTCATCTCTACTTTACTCTACTCCCAATTTGATCTACTTTACTCTACTCTACTTCTCTCATCTCTACTCCACTTAACTTTACTCTACTCCTCCCATCCTTACTCCACTTTACTCTACTCTACTCCTCTCATCTCTACTCTACTCCTTTCATCTTTACTCTACTCCTCCCGTCCTTACTCCACTTTAACCCACTCTACTCTTCTCATCTCTACTCCACTCTACTCTACTCTACTCTACTCTACTCTACTCTACTCTACTCTACTCTACTTAACCCTACTTTTTTTTTTATTTAACTCTACTCCATTTTACTGTATTATTCTTAGTTCTACTCTATTCTATGTCACTCCACTTTACTCAGATGCATTCTATCTTCTGTACTATATTCAACTCCATAGACACATTCATGCATATATTTAATCACATTTTAAAACATTGTGTTATGAGATAAAGAATATGCAGCAAAGGTTACTCTCTAGGTCACATGACTGTGGTCTGGGGTGGGAGAGGAAACTGTGTACTGCAAAAACTTATTATTCCACCTCATTTAACACCAGATTTAATTTATCAGCTAGTTATCTGTAACCTCATAGGCTGAAAGAAGGAAAAAGGCCAATCATAGTCCAGCTGTGGCTCGACAGGACTCAAGCATGACACTCGCGACTTTAGTGCCAGCTTCAATTTACACTCACATCTGAGCTCACGGAAAGCAGCGTCGCCCGATTCTTGATTACATTCACTGATGATTCCATCAGCTGCAGGACGCCTGCAAATCTTCGCTTTTATTTGGTTTGAAAATTTGCTTTAATGCAAGAAAACACAGCAGTGTGTGTGTGTGTGTGTGTGTGTGTGTGTGTGTGTGTGTGTACTCAGATCTCGACTGCTTCCTGGTTAGGTTTGACTCGCGGCTGGCCGCTATTTGTATCGAAACCAGAACCCGCACTTCCGAGAGCAGCGTGAGAACAGATGGTTAGAACAGACACATCCGGACCTGAGAGGGCCATAGAGAAGCGTTCCCAGAGGAGGTGAGCTGGGAGAACTCGTGTTCATGCTGAGGGATTTACACTCTGTCAAGCTTGGGATATGAGGACATGTGTGTGTGTGTGTGTGTGTGTGTGTGTGTGTGTGTGTGTGTGTGTGTGAGTGTGTGTGTGTGTTTGTGTTTGTGTGTTTGTGGTAGGCATGACTAGCATGCACTGAGAACTCCAGGCCTATGTTTTTATAACCACACTGACAAAAGAGCACTATGTAATGAGCGAACAATCCCACAATGCATCACTGTGGGATTTTTATGTTTTTAATTTTTGTTTTGATTCCTCCATCTGAAAATGTACGATAACAGGAGCGAGAGAGACGAGAGAAAATATTCTCTCTGTGATTTGCCCCACAGCGCAGGCTTATTATTCCCAGCGTTCTTGTGCCGTCTTCCTGACCGGATGAATTAATCGCATCTTTTTGAACTTGTCCTGAATCTGGAAAAGAAATCAGAAGAGTGCAGCTTATTGTAAAAGCAATTTGGAATTAATGTCCTCAAAGCACATTTGAATCTTATGCTCATGTTTACACAAAGTTTTGTCCATATTATTGTAATTTAAAAGAAAGGATCTGCCTGGTTCTGATGGGGGATGGATAAAAGTACCCAGAACTATTTTTCTCTTTATTTCCCCAATGTTGGAAGTTTGGATCAACTTTTCAAAAACCCAAATTGCACACATCAATATTTAGTCGATTTCGAAGTAAATACCAACTTAGGAGCATTACGATGTTTACGCTCATGTACAGTAAAAGTTTTCACAGTCAGTTTTAGTTTTCTTCATTTCAGGAACCATGTGAGTTTTCCTTTAACTCTAAATTAAAATATAAATAATGTGTAAAACAATTACCTCTCATTTAGTAGCATAATGAAGTTTCGTGGCAGACACGAGCGACAGCTCCTATGCAAATGGCACGGAGAGAGCTCGTCTGAAGCAGTGTGCAGTTACACCGCCGTCCATATGAAGCCTTCGCATTAACAGGAAGACGGAAAGCGTGCGATCGTCTTAGTCAACCGGTTGTCTGTTTTTTTTTACCTCTTTAAAAGTCGAAATGTTGAAACTTCTTGCTTTATTTCTTTGAGGTGTAGAGGTGTGATGGTCTGGTCTTAGGTCAAAGGGGCAGATCAGCTGGTCATCTGTGTGTGTGTGTGTGTGTGTGTGTGTGTGTGTGTGTGTGTGTGTGTGTGTGTGTGTTAGTCATGCGGATGTCCCCTACTAGGAGAGATCTGTGAAAAGAATGACCCTATGGACCACAGCCGCTCCCTCAGTGCTAAACCCCCCCCCCCCATCCCCCCCCCGCCCGCTGCCCTTTTATCAGCCCACCACCCCTGAGACCCAGCTGTGAGCTCTGAGGGACGACTCGGTGAGTTCATCCCAAATCCCCGAGGACAGAGTCGTTGGATGGCGTTTGAAGTTGGTCATGTGATCGTGTGTCATTGTCAGACACTCCGGAATCAGAGTTTGTTTGTTGTGTCTGTAATGCGACTCTAATACGCTCTGAAACCGTTATGACCAGTAACAATGGACACAAACTGGTAATTATGTCTGTGGCAGCGGGGGCGTGGCCAAGCGCCTTTACCAACTCAGCCAACGGGGAGGGTTCCATTATTGATTCGAGAATATTCTCAAATATAATTGGTCGGAGGATCTTGAATAGTTTCTTATAACGACTTTATATTAATATGCTTGATCTAATAAGTCATTTCTATGGTAACAGCTCTTTTCAAGGGAAAGGCTTCATGGACAAAAAACAAAAGTTTGTAATCGTCGATGTTGGCAATTTTTCTAAAAGTAAGAAGGTGTTTGAATATTTCTGGAAGGAGTCTCCAGTGTCAGTGCTCTGTTCCAGTCAGATTTCTTTAGGCTTTATACAAGAAACATGAAATAATCACTATTGTCACCCAAGTACCTGCCATGGAGCTTCTTCACCACAATAGATCATTTATAGACTCCTCGTGTTCCAATCACAAACTGTTTAATGTGTTTAGGAAGGTGGGAGTTTAGTGGTTAAAGCATTGGACAGGATCAGAAGGTTGTGAGTGCAAAAATCTATCTATCTATCTATCTATCTATCTATC
This sequence comes from Silurus aristotelis, assembly GCF_946808225.1. Classification (NCBI taxonomy): domain Eukaryota; kingdom Metazoa; phylum Chordata; class Actinopteri; order Siluriformes; family Siluridae; genus Silurus; species Silurus aristotelis. Next base: position 129,094 of record NC_139600.1, on the reverse strand, counting down.
TATCTATCTATCTATCTATCTATCTATCTATCTATCTATCTATCTATCTATCTATCTATCTATCTATCTATCTATCTATCTATCTATCTATCTATCTATCTATCTATCTATCTATCTATCCATCCATCCATCCATCCATCATCCATCATCCATCCATCCTTGTATTGATGTAGGGTTAGTAATCTGCAGGACACAAACCAGGTGTACCCAAAGACAGGAAGTGATTAAAGACTGCAGGTAAGTGAGTGCTGTGCCTATGGAGTATGCTGCTCTTTTAAGCCACTGTGCTTTGAGGAGGAGGTGCTTTATGGTGTAAGTGAGCGTCCAGCACCGGCTATCAGCTCAGTACCAGGATGATGAGGGCTCTTATCAGTGCAGCTCCTGCTCCAAGCACTAATCTTAAGCTCTTTATTAGCTTTTTCAAGACACGGAAAGTCCTGAAGAAATCTTACGACTGGTCTTAAGTAAGAGAGTTAAATCTAAATGTTTTATAAATGAAACCAGATTCATCAAATCACAATCCAGAATTTAATTTGTGCCATGTGTTCTATGACATGATCTATAGCCCAAGTTTGATCCCGGCGATTCTACATGCATTCATAGCTAGTAGATGAAGCAAAACAGCTTCACACACTCTCAGCATCTGGACAGTTTGTTTCTCCAAACATTCAGCTGAAATACTTTGCTTTGCCACTTGGAAAACTCACCAAAGGTGCTCTTTACTGGTTGGAGATTTAGTTCCTCCCAGAGCAGTTCAATAGTATTTAGGTGCAGTTACTGGGCAGGTCATTCCATAGATAGATAACAATCCAGATGAAAGGTTGGACGTTTCTATCATATGCTTCATCGTCTTGTTGTATGGTTTCAATGAGCCACAGTCCAATGGAATAGTGAAGTATGGAAATTTAGCCATGTTGGTCTAGGATTCCTTTGGAATAAGTCTCCAAAACAACCCCAAACCATTAAACGTCCACCTTCATGTGTGAGTGTGGGGTGAGGGAGTCTGATCACATCTCAACAGGTCTCCGTTTTACACAAGTTCTTCTGTTAGAGAAAAAAATGTCCTATTTGGAATCCACACTTACTTCTTACACTCATACACTGTACAATCTTTTGTGAGTTTTAGATTTTGAGGGGACGGAACGTGAGTACAATCCATCAAAGGAAATACCAGGGATGTTTTTTCAGGAGATGTCGGGGAGCTCGGGGATGAGCGAAAAGGAGAAATAAGAGCAAAAGTCAAGGCTTCGTCTCGTCGTGTCGCAGAGACGGCAAGTATAAAACTCATAACTCTTCCTACTATCATTCACGATGTGTCAGAAGGCTTTCAGCACATCGGCAGGAATGCAGGAAGCAGCATTTTGGAGGTTCATTTATATTCATTTGTCCTCATGTTCCGTACCACATTTAATCCTTAAACACTGCTTACGGATGATTTATTGCTGCAGAAGCGATTAAAGGCCATACGGCACACTGTACAAGTTTCATTTACTGTATAACAATAAATGTAGGTGTAGAAAGTAATGATGAGATAAAGCAGGTCCTGAAGAGTTTTGATTCACACAGTTGACACTGTTCACATGACTAAAGAACCGTTCATTTTTCGTGCAACAGGTCAGTTCCTGTTCTCCTCAGTTAAAACGCTTGTTCCATCATCACCTGCAATGGCCAATAAAAACCTGCAAATAGAAAATATCTGTAGTATTTGGTGGGCTGGGACAGAGCTGTAAGTGCATTGAGCACATGGTAGAAGTTCATGGGGGCTCAAGAGGTGATAGCAGTGTGGAACAAGTAGTGGTTAATGCCCAGGTTTTGAATAGTAATTTGGCAACCATTCTGCTATTCAAACTCTTGTCTTTAACATCAGTGGTAGTGGTGTGGACCCTCTGTAGTTATGATATTTATTGAAAAGCCACAAGTTCAAATCCTGGTACTTGGACCCAGAATAGTCGGTGCTTCGATAGGAGGAGAATGATTTGATTATGATCTCACAGTCTAATCTTTGCAGAAGTGCTATGAAATGAAGATCATACCATTTTAATTATTAGGCTCAATGTCTGATTTCTCATGGAAATACTGGTTAATAAATATTTATAACATGCGTGAATAAATCCAACCCCTCCTATGACAGACTTTCCACAGTTTGTGACCAAAACAGGAGCATCTGGATGGCAGGGATTCTGAATAGTTTCACGACCACTCGGTATCGTCCTCCAGCCACCACCACTTTTGCGGATCATTTTAGTGACTCGGTTCTTTGAATCTCCTTCATTAAAATAAATGAATCTTTTTGTGAGTCATGCAATTCATTTCATTTTCCTCTAGTCATAAATAAAACAATGTTATGTTTTCAATAAGCAGATCACCGACACGTCTGCACACACCAACTTTAACTATATTTCCCATCATTTTGATATATTGTATATAAAAAAACTGCAAAGTGTATACAGGAGTCATGTAAAAAAAAAAGAATAAACGGCGCGGACCAGAGGACTCACAGGGTGAACTACTCAATTCTCTTTCCTGTCCGTAACCTAAGGTGATTTTGCAATGCTTTGCTCGTGCACATCCAGTACAAAATGAACAAATCGCTCTTTGCGAGTTATGTTAAAGACTTGTTCAAAATGAACGACTCGTCACTGCACATGTGAAGGAAAGACTTGACAATTCTGATTCCAGTATGTAAATTCATAGACGAGGACACCCCTAGAATGTGTAGCCGTGGTTTAAACAACCCTGAAGTTGTTCAGAAGCCCCCTCCGGCTCTGTCCTGGCAGTCGGTTTGACCCTATTAGTAAAAGGTCTGCGTTAGGAGCAAAGAAAAGTGACCAGGTTGACCTAAGTGGAGGAGGGGCGCAGCATTCTCAGCATTACTGCAGCCCTGGTCGAGCCCTGGTCGAGAGCTCCTCCACAACAATCCACCCTGGGAGTCTCATGAGTCCTATCAGGATGCTGGAGCTGTAATGAAAGCTGCTCAAAACATACTCGCCGGATATCAATCCAGTGTGCATTAAGTCATGTGTGTGGGGGAGATTCACTGCGCAGATGATACACAGTGCCACAGTTGCGGGAGACATGCGATTAAAAATATTAAGAAAAAAGACACCTGGAGAGCGTCTCAAGAGACACAGCAGATCAGCTCCAGTTGAGTCAGGTATATTTTTTTATTTGAGCATGAGGACGGGTTCCCTTTTGAATCAGGTTCCTCTCAAGGTTTATTCCTCATACCATCTCAGGGAGTTCTCCCTTTCTACTGGTTTACTCGTTAGGAATAAACTTATAAGGACGAGAACTGTTTTCTCTATATTAATCTATTGAATAAAATGATTGACGTGGTTGGGAGGAGGGGGACAAGTTGTTGTCGAGTGACCTAAAAAGCTAAAGCTGGAGCAATTCCAGTTTAGGTACAAATGATTAATCTTTGTCCATAAACCTGTCAGGAGACAGGAGACAGTAATGTCTGAGATTGTGGCACACACTCGAGTCTCTGACATCCGAAAACCGTTTAAAAATCACATCAAGCTTCACAGGACAAAGAGGATTAAAAAAACTGAAAAACACTGAAAAACCTTAAATAATAGAATTTAATTCAAACTTTTTTCAAAGTAAACTCAAAATCTCAAAAACTCAAAGTATTAGACTCAAAATCACTTTTATGGACAAAAACATGAAGATGTTCCACTAGATTTTGTGTTGATTAGTGTAATATTTGTTCAGCCACAAGGGTGTTAATAAAGTCAGGTAGTGATGGAGGTGAGAAGGTGAGGAGGTTCAATAAGGCTGGAGATCTATAGAAGGAGATCTTCCATTCCAAATCATGGAAAGCAGATCTTCATGGAGCTGGCTTGTTTTTTGCGTCATGCTGGAACAGGTTTGGGCCTTGTAGGAAAATGTCATGCTCAGTATCAACTATTTTTTACTGTACAGTGTTGAAGTTTGATATATTTTATAAGCAATTTGTTGGTATCACTTTATTCTAAGGATCAGAAATGAGTCAGTAATTATCATCTATTTATAAGGCCTTTATTGGTCATTATCTTGTTTTTGTCTTTTTGCCCCTTTACACTTGTTTTTGTCTTAACAATGGATTTTTGGCTAGAGATAAAAGGTCAAGAATCCAAGAATTTAAATCCCATCACCACCAGACTGCTTCTGCTGAGCTGCAAAAATAAATGAATGTTCAAGCCTATTGTTGGGCCCTTGAGCAAGGCCCTTAACCCTGTCTGTACTAGGGCTGCTGAATAATTGCTTTGACCCCAGTTTTTTAACAAGCTTGGATATGTTCTGTAGAGTCTAAGTGACAACTAAAACCCCTTTTCTCTGGATTCCATCTGATTTTCATCTCATTTGTAAATGGATCTTTGCAGACACCAATTAGCTGCAGGGTTACTTCAGTGCGTGTTGCAGCACGGGGCTTCGGTGCCTTTTTAAAATCTGTAGTGGCTAATATCAGTCCCAGTTTCATATTTTTTGACGGATTTAATCAGATGTTTCAAACTGACAAAAAAAAAAAACAAGTTGATCACTTGGAGTGGTCAGAGATGTCAAAACAACAAAACAACAACACATCCAGTATGGCTGCATTTCTCCACAGCATTAACCATTAAACAATTTCATGTCTTGGGTTATGGTTAGGGTGTCTTTCTTACAGTGTTCTCGGTACCTGTAAGAGTTCTTCACTTGTTCCTCTGAGAGAACTCTAAGGGGTTAAACTGGAGAACACTAATGACCAACGGCAAACCTTTAGAGCGTGGGCTACAAAGTTAATGCATGCACTTTCAAAAAAACGGTTTCTTAAGGGTTCTCTATAGGTTCATTATAAAATTGAGAAATAAAAAATGGATTCTACAACTAGGTCATTTTTGATATGACAATTTTTTTTTCCAAAACAATATTAGATGGTTGATAATCCTACAGTCGGTAGAACCATGGTCAAATCATTTCTACTGAAATGCTCTGAAAAACAAATTTCAAAATCCTACACGGTTTATGGAACACTTAAATGGTTCTTCAAAAGATTTTTGGATAATTACAAGTTCTTGGCTTCACACAAAATAATACTTGGAAGTCTTTCTGGTATGAAAACTCTTTGCTGTTCCATCAAAATATTTCCTGTCAAATTTGGTTCAATCAAAACCATCAAAGTAGAATTTTTGCAAGGAAAAACCCTCAAATATCCAAGGATTTCTTTTCCTTCGTATTAACTCCATATTACTCCAAATTATTGGTTATTGCTTTGTTCTGGGTTAGAACCTTGAAGAACCCTTAAAACAATCATGTGCTACTTGCAGATTATATTGAAATCCATCTATAAGTAGCAGGAGAAGTGTGAAGAGACCAAGACTGGTTTTGTTCACAAAACTCACAACTTCATTCACTTATTGTTTTATTTACTTTTCCTCTTTTTTTATGCTTTGCAGCTCTGTTTTCTTAGATCAGTCCTGTGCAGAGTTATTAACCCCTCATCTACAGCCCCCAGGGGCATCATAAAGACGCTTCCCTTTAGGGGTTTATCTTTGTGTACTGAACCCACGGGCAGCAGCTGCACTGTGTCATCATAAACTGACCCAACAGCTCGCTATGTCACTTACCATGTTCGTACAAGCAGAACAAATTCAGCAGCACTGAGGAGTCACAGAGACCATGTTTTATTTATAAACACATTTTTTAGAGGAATTGAGGATAAGAATTAAATAAAACATTTCAGATACTCGCTCAGTTCAGATTTATTTTACACACACATTCAGAAAAGTAACACATTTATTTGAATGTGTTTATAGTATTTTATGCTACTAAGCATACATAAAGTTTGCAAAATCAGAACTGTATACTGTTAACAACAACCAATCAGTGACCACCACCTTTCTGTACAACCAATCAGTGACCACCACCTTTCTGTACAACCAATCACTGGCCACCACCTTTCTGTACAACCAATCACTGGCCACCACCTTTCTGTACAACCAATCAGTGACCACCACCTTTCTGTACAACCAATCACTGGCCACCACCTTTCTGTACAACCAATCAGTGACCACTACCTTTCTGTACAACCAATCAGTGACCACCACCTTTCTGTACAACCAATCACTGGCCACCACCTTTCTGTACAACCAATCAGTGACCACCACCTTTCTGTACAACCAATCACTGGCCACCACCTTTCTGTACAACCAATCAGTGACCACTACCTTTCTGTACAACCAATCAGTGACCACTACCTTTCTGTACAACCAATCAGTGACCACCACCTTTCTGTACAACCAATCACTCACCACCACCTTTCTGTACAACCAATCACTCACCACCACCTTTCTGTACAACCAATCACTCACCACTACCTTTCTGTACAACCAATCAGTGACCACCACCTTTCTGTACAACCAATCACTGGCCACCACCTTTCTGTACAACCAATCACTGGCCACCACCTTTCTGTACAACCAATCACTGGCCACCACCTTTCTGTACAACCAATCAGTGACCACTACCTTTCTGTACAACCAATCAGTGACCACCACCTTTCTGTACAACCAATCACTCACCACCACCTTTCTGTACAACCAATCACTCACCACCACCTTTCTGTACAACCAATCAGTGACCACTACCTTTCTGTACAACCAATCAGTGACCACCACCTTTCTGTACAACCAATCACTCACCACCACCTTTCTGTACAACCAATCACTCATAGAACTGATAGAATTCTCTTAGTATATAAAAGAAAATGCATGTAAGTTATCATAAGTGTCTTTAGAAAAACCTTATTTTTCCTTCTTGAAGTTTATAAATATGAAAAACTTTTTCCCTATCCCTTTTCAGCATGCGTTCGTTACTTTCCCCTGAAACCAGTTTGCACCTAACCCTTGTCCCAGGAGAGCCGCGCTGCAGTCCCTCTGCTGGTGTGGTTCTAAAGCGCACGGTTGCGTGGTTATGAAGCGTCACTCAGTTGGGAGGAGAACCTGAACACGGGTTTACGCGCAGCCCCAGAGTGGAGAAGCGCGCAGCACTCGAGCCACCGAAACCAGCGACAAACCCGGAGCGTGCGTCTGGAGAAGAACTGCGGAACTCTACCTCACATGACTCAGCAGGTGGATGAGTGAAGTCTTGCGAATCCTGTACCTGAAAGAAGACTCCGGAATGGATTCCCGAAAGCTGAAAGTGAGACCCGAGTGAACGCGCGGGTGTGTGAAAGAGAAAAACATGGACGGAAGGGTGGATGGATGGATGCGCGTCTCTCTGTCAGCTATGGAAAATGAAAGTGTGCTGCGCTTTAAAATGAGACTCGTGTAAAACTTTTCTTTATGGAGTTTCACCATGCCATTGTCTAATCGGAACCAGAGTCATGACGCGCTCAACGTGTCGCTCTCCGAGATCTCCAACAACAGCGCGAACGCGACGCTGGACGCGCAGGTCGTGGCGGTGGGAATCTTCCTGGCCGTCTTCATCCTGGCCGCGATCGTCGGGAACATTTTGGTCATTCTTTCGGTTTTGTGCAACAAGCATCTGCAGACAGTCACCAACTTCTTCATAGTGAATTTAGCCATCGCGGATTTACTCCTGAGCGTCGTGGTGCTGCCCTTCTCCGCGTCGCTGGAGGTGTTTGGATGTTGGATGTTTGGACGCGTCTTCTGCAACATCTGGGCTGCCGTGGACGTCTTGTGCTGCACCGCGTCCATCCTGAGCTTGTGCATCATCTCCATAGACCGGTACATCGGCGTCAAATACTGCCTCAAATACCCCACGATAATGACCGAGCGCAAAGCCGGGGTCATCCTGGTCCTGCTCTGGGTCTCCTCGGTGGTCATCTCAGTGGGACCGCTTTTAGGCTGGAAGGAACCTCCGCCGTCTGACGAGAGCATCTGCAGCATCACAGAGGAACCCGGCTACGCGTTGTTCTCCTCGCTGTTCTCCTTCTACCTCCCGCTCATGGTCATCCTCGTCATGTACTTTCGGGTCTACGTAGTGGCTCGGAGGACGACTAAGAGCCTGGAAGCAGGAGTGAAGCGAGAAAGGAACAAGTCCATGGAGGTGGTGCTGCGGATCCACTGCCGGAGCTCACCGGAAGACGCCGGCGCGGGTTCCAAGAGCAAGAACAATCCGCTGCGCAGCTCGCTCTCGGTGCGCCTCATGAAGTTCTCCAGGGAGAAGAAAGCGGCGAAAACTCTGGCTATCGTGGTCGGGATGTTCATTGTGTGTTGGCTGCCGTTTTTCTTCGTCTTGCCTCTAGGTATGAGATGTTTCTGTGGCGGTCCATTGTGTGTGTGTGTGTGTGTGTGTGTGTGTGTGTGTGTGTGTGTGTGTGTGTGTGTGTGTGTGTGTGTGTGTGTGTGTGTGTGTGTTTGTGCACGAGCGCTTTTAAAATTTTTTTAGCAATAGCAATTTCAAACGAATCCACGTTCTGAATGAGGTCTCCAAAACAGTTCTTCAGTTTAACGCTGGTGGGGGTATTTATTTCTGCTTGTTTTTAATTCCTTACTCGATTTAATGAAATTTTATTTGCACTGGTTTTAATTTTATGTTTTTTTCTTGTTTAAAGACAGAGAATGAAGCATATGTTATTTTTCTTTCCTGTTTATTTATTTAATAGTGTTTTATATGTTTATTATTTTTCGACATTTAAACGTGCACAGTCTATGATGTAAAAGAAAAAAAACTGTTTTGGTAAAATTCTACACTTTAATTTATTTTAATTGTATTTTTTTCGTTATACTTTAGTTGCGCGCGCAATCTGACCGACTAAATCAAATGAACAGTTAAAGAGTCTAATCCGCTCGTTACGCTTTATTTGAGTCTCATAAGTGAGTCGCGGTAATTAAACAACGGGGATTAGTTGTGAGCATCACACTGGACGTAATGCTCCTGGGTTTTCGGGGGTAGAAGCGCATTTGTTGAGGCTTTACTCGCGCGCGTTAAATACCTATAAATACCCCAAGCACGCGCATACCAAACAGACGCCTACTGCACACGTGCACGCCGAAATAAATACTGCACGTGGGAGTGCAAAAAAAAAAAAATTTGAGGCAATGTGTTTTTTCATACCACTTTGTGAGATGTTTGTGGACATGGCATAATGGGACCTGCATGCTGATGTAGAAGTGAGTTTGCACAATGGAACACAATGTTCCGTTTTCCTGACAAGTCTAAATAAGTCGTGTGAAGAGTTTGTTTCTCATCCCCAAGGGGAATTTGGGGAAGATTTTTGGTTTGTATCTTTGATGATACAATTTAGAGCCTTTAAGTCTTCTAAGTGCATGGTAACAAATACCATGTTGGAACTTTAGAACTTAAACAAATCATTTGAAGTGTTCCTGACCATTTAAATCCATTTTTATGACAGACTTTTTCTCTTCCAGTCTTCTGGGAAAAAGTTTCACTAGATTTTGGAGATTTCTGAGCAGTCCACTACAAGGGTGTTAGTAAAGTCATGTGCTGATGTAGGTGAAGTGAGGAGGCCTGGGATGTGATCAGCATTTCGAGGAAGCATTTCGATTTGATCAGGTGTGTCCCTTGTTGTCAGTTGTGGCACCTGCAACCAGACTTCCACAGCTTTATGTTCTTAACGGGATTTTTGAACAGAGTTCTATGCTTCTAACGAGAACCTGTTTTTCACCATATTTTCTGTATGATTAATTCGCTACAGCCTTTTAGTTTGCACGGGGACACGATTGACGGCTTCATCGTGCAGACCAAAATAAATACATGGTATTCAATTCGACTGATTTGACACTAACCTGGATAATCGATCCATGAATTCTCTGATTAATAAAGGATAAGGTGAAGCCAAGAAGCTTTCTTCTGCATAACGACCACCATGGCGACCTGCACTAATTACAGCGAGGTTTTCCCGCCCATGATTTAGCCCTTCGTTACAGCTTAGCCCTGAGTGATTTCTATATGAAGGCACCATTAATTAATCAGGGTTAAAGAATTTAATGCATCCGAAGTGGAAATAATGGAAAAGGTAAAAGCCAAGCTGCCGTTCACACAAAGCATCCAATCAGCTGCGGGTTCTATAATTAAACTGGATATTACAGCAAAAAAGAAAAGCTTTTTTTAATAAATCAAAAAGGTGTAACGAAAATATTGCTCATTTGTTTTTAATGCAGCAAAGCTTTCCACGATGCTTTTTTTTTTTACACATGTGCACACATGCATGAACCAGAATTATGGTCATGCCTCCAAATACTTTAGTCTCATTCCTTACAGGCCCCATGTGATAGCAAATCAGGTTGAGGTCTGAACAAACAGAGTGGTAGAAATTCCACATTAATGCAGAATGGAGACCATGAGATTAGCATGTTTCTGCTGGATATTAGTCTGCGATTTGACGACAACTATGCCAACTATTCCCCTTTGACCTGCTTTGTATTTTGCCATAATCACATTTAATTGAAAAGGGCAGTCAGGAAAACAAAACCACATATGCAAACATGTGAAGAGCTTCAGGCTAAGAAAAAAGTGTTGAGGCCAAAATAAGGGAACTTGTTTTGTCTGAGAATTTTTAATGAATCATTCAGTAAAAAGCTGAGCACCGGTTAGGCTTCATAACTGGATCCCACAGTAATTCCTTTGAGTTAGAGGTTTGCATTAGGGATTAGGATGTCACAGGAAATCCTGCAGGAGTAGGCAGGAGTGGTCAAAAGGGTCTACAGGAATGAGTGGGAGTGGTCCAGAGTGTCTACAATGATGAGTAGGATTGATTTAGAGTACCTAAGGAAGGAGTGAGAGGGTCTGCAAGAATTAGTAGGACTGTTGTTCTTAAGCAACAGGGTAAATTTATATTTTACTACTGCTGGAAGGTCTGAGGAAAAGTCATGTGCATGAAGCTGAGCTTTTTGTTCAAATCAAATCAAATAAAATTTGTCACATACACATACATACAGAGTACGACATGCAGTGAAATGCTTTATACGACTGTCCGGCATGAGGGAATAGAATGGGGAGAAAAATAAACCAAGAAAAAGAAGGCAGATAAATAAAGAGTATAAACTATATTAAATATAAAATATATAAAGATATACAGTATATGACAAAGTGTATATACAAGGTACGCTTATGACAGTAAACAGTAATCACATAAGGGTTGATGTGATTGTCCTTAAAGTGACCGTGTGCGGTGTGGTGTGGTATAAATGTATAAAGGGTCACCAAGATGGCGCCGGTGAGGTCGGCTGCTGTCTCGGCTGCCGTCTCTCTCAAACACAAAGAGAATGAGGAGCAGCTTCTTCCCACAGGCCATTCAGAGTTTAAACCAGGAAACACCCAGGATCTAAAAACTGGCCCACTCTCTCCATCATCACACTTTTCTACAACACTTTAATCTCTAGACTGTCACTTTAACTGTGGACTGTGGTGGCTGTGCATCTCTAAGGAAATCTCCTCTAAAAAGCAGAAGTGGAAAGGAAACTAAACTTTTGCATTAATCGCTGGATATTTACACATTTGTGTGGATTTGTAGAGGGATTTATGCCCCCAGTATAGAAACTATCAGAAATCCAGTTCAAGGAAAAGTCTTTCTATTTTATACAAACCGTGCGGAAAACTGTGTTAAAGCAAATCAACTCGGTGTTCACAAGCGCACAGTAAAAAGTCTGAGTATAGCTTCTGCAAGGCGCCGATGAATGGGCCGATACGAGATCTGATAAGGATGCCAGGTTGTCCCTGAAGTAATGGGTCTTATCGATGCCAGTAATCAGTTTAATTTTTATTTAGTTCAGTTTATAGAAAGGTTTCTCTCACCACTCTCAAACACATTACATTTTCATTCGGTTTGGACTTTTTTATTCCGATTGAGGTGTTTATATGAAGCATTTTTATTCGGATTGGACTTTTAAACCTGACTACATGCTCCATGTAAACGTACCTATTGTCTGTAGGAATATGTGTGATTGGTCAAGAATGTCTTTAAGAGTGGTCAAGCATTTCTTGCAAGAGTGAGCAGGATTTGATAAATGTCTGAAAGTGTGAAAAGGATCAGTCAAAAGTGTCTGCAGGAATTTGTTAGATTAGACCGGAGTGTCTTTGGGAGCAAAGAGATTGGAGAACACTGCAAATTTGACCAGGACAAGTCAAAAATGTTTTTAGGAGCAGGTTTGGAGAACATTGTCTACAAGAGCAGGTGGAACTGGAAGTATATTCCTGGTTTTGGTTAGAATGTTTTTTAAATGGTTCATATGTTGTTTGCTTTTTTATACCAATGAAAAACTGTGTACGTTTTTGGGGTCTTGCAAAAATGGTGCTCCTGTTATAGAAAACACTTAATGGCTGTTTAAATAGAAACTGTAGAAGTAAAAATATTATCACATATCTTGTAAAGAGTTTCAGATTATTAGCCAAGCTAAGCAGTTGTCTGGCATTGTGGTGGGATTCTAGATAAAACCTTTAAGCATTGTTTCATAGAAACACAAAGAAGAGACTTTTCAGATTCAGGATGTTAAATAGAAAGCTTTCTAAACATTTTTTAGTTTTCAGAGCTTCTGAAAGTTACCACACCAGCACTGGTTTGAAAACTAAAATCCTGCAATTCCTGAAAACTTCTCAAAACCCACAAGATCAGTGAGATTAAGTATTTATTTTCCCCAATAGTTAGCAAAGGATGCTGCAAAGTAGCCATGAAGATTAGCAAGACCTTTCACAGATCTTTGAGTACAACTCAAAGCTGATTTACTTTTAGAAAATAAAACTAAATCCAAAATCCTCAAGGGTGCTTCAGCTGCAGGAGTGTTTTCATTTATAGCCTCTTACAGGCAGTGAAGAACCCCCAAGGAATCATAATTAAGTGTAGTGTAGCTTTTTGGGCTGAAGAAAAAACTGATATTACATTAATAATTATTTAATAGAATTGGGGAAAAAAATTAATGGTTATTATATTAGCATAAATAAACCAGGGATTGTTCTTGTTTCTTGGTAGCTACAGCCTGAGATGAGACTCAAGCTGGGAAGCTCAAACATGACAAGTAGTGCTCTGAGGGATAAAACTATATATGCAAGTGCTAATCAAGGTGAGAAGAAACAGGTGTAAGTGATTAGTGACCCACGGCTGTGTGACTGCGGGTGTAGTGACTGATGGGAGTCTTAGTCCAGGGCCATAATACACGTAAAAAGTCTTTAACACTTAAATTGTCTCAGGTTATATTTAACTCCGCAGGTTAGCCTTTTTGGTCAGCTTAGATTTTTTAGGTTAGTATTTTCTCACTAAGTCAACTTATGGTCACTTTTAGTTCCAGTCACTTGATCTTTTTGTTTTTTCAGTCACTCACTTTAGTTTGAAAGCTCGTATGGTGACTGATTCACAGCAGCAGAATTGGTAAATCTTGTGCAAGTTTAGTATAGCTTCACCAAAGTGACCAATTTGTGTGTCCAGTTGAGAAGATTAGAAAGCAGGTCCCATATTTAGAGACTAAAACAAATATGTATATACAGTGGTGTGTGTGAAAAAGTGTTTGCTTCCTGATTTCTTTTTTTGCATGTTTTCACACTTTATTGTTTCAGATCATCAAACTAATTTTAATATTAGTAAAAGAGAACACAAGTGAACACAACATGCAGTTTTTCAAATGAAGGTTTTTGAAAAACAAAATCCCAAACTGCATGGCCCTGTGTGAAAAAGTGTTTGCCCCCTAAACGTAATAACTGGTTGGGCCGCCCTCAGCAGCAACAACTGCAATAAAGCGTGTGTGATAACTTACACTGAGTCTGTTTCTGCGCTGTGGAGGAATTTTGTCACTCATTTCTGCAGAATTGTTGTAATTCAGCCACATTGGAGGGTTCACACCACTGTATGTGACTGTGATTGTCCTGAACGAACAGCTTAATATTCAGTTCTTTATCTCAGAACATTGGAGAGAAGAGCTGCTACAGGCCAAAACAAAGTGCACAATGTGTCCAGTGAACCAGGGCCGGGATGCCATGCTGATATTTTATTATGGGCTCATAACTGTATTTTGTGAGTAATGTGTTTTTATTTTCCCATACCACTGAGAACAGTCTGCTGTGAGGGAGAATTTATAATAATATCATGCCAAAGGAAATAATTGAATCATGCCAAAGCCAAATGTAACATGAGGCCATTTGTCCACATTTTGCAAAGATTCTAAAAATACATGCGAAATATAGCGTAGTTTTATTTCTGTAGAGGAACAAATAGAAAAAAACCACGATGGGTTTAACAGTAAGATGTACATCATCTTATATCTATACACAAAGGTGTATATGTACTTTAAAGCAGGAAATATATGTAGTCGGCAAATATATATATATATAATTTATTTTTATTTTTATAATGATTACATATAAACCAGGTAATAAAGCATATTTCTAAATATATTTCTTAATTCAGTCTATAATTACAAAAAAAAATTAACTCTGCTTGAAATTTGTAAAATATATTATTATTCACAAAGATTTAGTATAAGATACAATTACAAAGCAAATGTATCTATGTTCCAGATACTTATGACTTCCTGATTGTGTTAGCAGCACACAAAGGAAATTAGACATTAAATGTACACAAGTGTATCCACATTTAGTCTCCATTTTCTCTTATAATCAGCTCCATTTTTCTGGGTAGATGTTTCACAAGATTTTGTCCAAATACTTTTGGCAATAAAGTGTATCATTAATACGGTTCTTGTTCACATTGCTGTCATTTTCAGAAGGTTTTTACATACTGTAAGTATCAGGGAGCCATTAAACATTATTTGCAATATTGCTGTTGTTTTTATGGTTTTTGGGAGACACGTGCATGTTCCTTTGATTCTTGGGCAAGAAACTCAGTCATGTAAAGATATAAAGATTGACCAAACAAATCCACAAATGTCCAGAAACTTTATTTAATTTGAAAACGTCTTCCTTTGCATGAAGAATCATAAAAATGCTAAAAATAAGATGTGCTGAAAAACGTGAGAAAACACAGCTGATTGTTCATGTCTGGTGAAGTGACGGATGTTGATTTATCTGAAACAAGAGGTCATAATCTTTGTAAAACAAAAGGAAGGTGATGGGTGGGTCGGTGGGGGGGGTCGGTGGGTGGGTGTGTGTGTGTGTGTGTGTGTGTGTGTGTGTGTGTGGGGGGGATTTGGAATAATGTCAATCCCAAAACTCGCATATCTAAAAGTCAAAAAAGAGAGAAAACAAGGGACATCAATACTTTTACAAAGAAATTACAAGTAAAGCTAAGTTTAATAATAAAACAAACATTAAAAAACATACTTTTGTGATCGTCTCAAACTGGAGTCAAAAATGCAAAAATGTGGAATGATGTAACACTGATGACGTCTCTGAAACAGTCAAAAAAGATATTAGTTCGATTTTTTTGTAATTAAGTTATAACTCAGCATGAAAAAAGCATGTTTCACTTCATGTACACAATTTGTTTTAACATGAAATCAAAGCTTTAAAAGTAGAAGACTTTCATGTGCTGTTGACTGTGTGTTTGTGCAGCGCTTTAGCATATTCGCACAGGATATTTCTAGCAAAGTATCATGAACATCGAGCTGACAAACCATACACACGTCATTTGCTTAAAAATGATGCATAAAGACGGCCGTATATCTTTCAGTGGCTCAAGTAACAAACATTTGCTAACAGATTTGTTTTAATGAGAAATCCTATAAACGTTTACATTCAAAGAACATTCCTGTTTGTTTGAAATTTTGCATATTAGCAAAGGAAGATGTACATCAAGATGAGAAAGCTGTTTAAAAAAAAAAACATGTAATCTACAAAACATGATGCACGTAGTCAGTCGATATGTTTAAGTGTAAATAATTTATAAATATATAAAAAAATCTTACCTTGTAAAATCTCCACATCTTTTTATCCAAATCCTTCTGGTCACTGAGTCTGACTGCAGCTCCTTTACTCCCTCACCCGAGTCCACAAGGCCAGGTGGTGATACGGCAGCACCTTTACTCCCCAACCCGGGTCCACAAGGCCAGGTGGTGATACGGCAGCACCTTTACTCCCCAACCCGGGTCCACAAGGCCAGGTGGTGATACGGCAGCTCCTTTACTCCCCAACCCGGGTCCACAAGGCCAGGTGGTGATACGGCAGCACCTTTACTCCCCAACCCGGGTCCACAAGGCCAGGTGGTGATACGGCAGCTCCTTTACTCCCCAACCCGGGTCCACAAGGCCAGGTGGTGATACGGCAGCACCTTTACTCCCCAACCCGGGTCCACAAGGCCAGGTGGTGATACGGCAGCACCTTTACTCCCCAACCCGGGTCCACAAGGCCAGGTGGTGATACGGCAGCTCCTTTACTCCCCAACCCGGGTCCACAAGGCCAGGTGGTGATACGGCAGCTCCTTTACTCCCCAACCCTGGTCCACAAGGCCAGGTGGTGATACGGCAGCTCCTTTACTCCCCAACCCGGGTCCACAAGGCCAGGTGGTGATACGGCAGCTCCTTCACTCCCCAACCCGGGTCCACAAGGCCAGGTGGTGATACGGCAGCTCCTTTACTCCCCAACCCGGGTCCACAAGGCCAGGTGGTGATACGGCAGCTCCTTTACTCCCCAACCCGGGTCCACAAGGCCAGGTGGTGATACGGCAGCTAGCCAAAGTGCACAAAATACGTACTGAAATGCATAGAAGATGAATGGAGCTGAAGTATGAACAGTGTGGTGGATCAATAAACTTGATGCATTCAATAATTTGGAGATAATCTCTAATGAGCATCTTTTCATCATCTCTATGTGCAGGTTTCCTACACATTTTGGAGAAGTATGGAAAAGAATGAAATTTAATTTGAGTTATTTTCAGGATTAGTGTGGAGAAAAAAAGTATTGAAAAATATTTGTATTGGTTTTCTAAAAGATAAAATTTAAGAATTTCTGAAAATCTTTTTATATATATATATATATATATATATATATATATATATATATATATATATATATATATATATATATATATATAAAAGAAATGCTTTGTGTACACAATGGCGGTTTCATCAAAAAAAAAAAATACAGCCACAATTTCGTTTCCAATCGTTACCCAAAAGTGCACTAAAATGTCTGAACATGCTTACGTCCTTGTACTTTTGGGGAAACTGCTAAATATGAAAGTGTGAACGTGGAGAATTTTAAGACCAAAAGGCTGTTTTCAAATTGATCCGGATTCATGTAGACTTAGCCTGAGGCTCAGTGATGCACGTGGGGAGTGAAGGCTGGACGTGTGGTTCGATCGAACAGAACCAACATCTCCTGTAACTCAGCACCAAAAAGGGGACCAACACAATATTTAGCATAATATTATTCCTGATCATTGTACTTACACTTTTTGGTAGATGCCCTTATCCAGAGCAACTTACGTTTATGCCATTTATTCACTGAGTAGTTGAAAGTTAAGGTCCTTGTTCAAGGGCCCATCTGTGGAAATTTGGTGCTGCTGGGATTTAAACTCATGACCTCTTGATTACAAGACTAACATCTTACCCAATGAGCTAGCACTTCCCAAGTCTACTTTTGGTTTTTCTCTGCCATGGGTTGCCAAATCATCAAAAATGGCAGTAATTTAATTTAAAGGAATAAATGTCTCTTTCTCTCTTCTCTGCCTAGGATCTTTCTTCCCTGCTCTGAAACCTTCAGACATGGTGTTTAAGATCATCTTCTGGTTGGGTTACTTCAACAGCTGCATCAACCCGGTCATCTACCCCTGCTCTAGTAAAGAATTTCAACGAGCCTTTACCCGCCTACTTCGCTGCCAGTGCCGTCGGCGCCGCCGCCGCTTACGCCGCTTCTATGACCAGCGCTGGCGTACGGCCCTTAGGGGCCCGGCTACAGACTCGCGGGGTGACTATCAACCCGGTTTCTCCCTCCACGAGTCCTGCAGCAGCTCCATTTTCTCCTGTCGGAGCAAAAGCCGTTCCCTTAACCTGAAAAGCTGGAATCTGTTCCCTCCCTTGCAGAAGTCCTCCTTCCGACTGAAGGAGAAGATGAACAATTTGTCGAACAAGATCAAGAGTGGTGCGGGGAAGAGCTCAATGCCCTCGCTGGACAGGACCGAGATCGATACGGTGGCCATGGGGATCTACAGCGATTGCAGTGAGCCAAGTGGCTATCAGATATACGATCTGACTGAATGTTACGGCTTGAAGGAGACAGATATCTAAGTCAAGATGTTGCTCAGACACAAAATGGGCAACTTGACAAAAACTATTCAAGATCACAGAAATGTTTTTGTTTACTTTTTTGTCTAAGACAAGGACAGACATTTCTTTCCCAGGGGTATTTTAAAACATTTGACTTTGAACACTGAAGGTGTATATGTTTCTTATTTGTCCCTGTAAAGTAAAACGACTGCTTTACTCCAGACACTGCCATCAATTGGCGTATAACCAGACTCGTGCACTCTGTAAATCTATTTTAGAGGCCTTTTAGTGTAATCATTTAAAGTCACCCAAAACTTTGTCTAGATTTATTATTTTTTAAAAGACAGAAAATTATGCTTTTAGGTTTTATTACTATTGTTTCAAAGACAGAACTTTCACTCTCATCCAAAAAATAAAGAAAAATTAATATACCCTTCAAATCCAAATCACTAAATGATTTTTGTCTATAACACAATATCCTAAAGTTTTAGCAATTTTTATAGCAGCTCTAAACAGCAGTTTTTTTTTCTCTCTTGAAGTTAATAAATCAATAAGAGGGATTGGTACCAATAAACCACAAAAAATCTGTTGCTAAGCAATTACACTGGAGATGTCTTTACAATTCACAACAATGCTCTCTGAGGATGGCAGTCACTACTGTAATTTTTTTTGTTTGGTTTCTGGAGGAAAAATCTAACGAATCGGTGAAGGCTCATCGCATTGAAAAATTTTTACGATGTACTTCGCCAGTATAGGAGGCTCAGATTAGTGCAATTAGTAGATTAAGTGTAAATATTCTATGTTTCAGATGTATAATTGGATGTTTTGATTATGTAGGAAAGATTTTTTTTTTCTATGTAGCTGAAGAAACACACGTACACTATAAGGACAAAAGCACTGGGACACTTGACTTTACCAGCTGTTTGTAGTTCTTCAGCAAACTGTTATCACAAAGTTGGAAGTAAACAATTGTATAAGATCATGATTAGGTCTGTGAAGATGGGTTGGAGTGAAGGATCTCCTGCTATAGAGGTTGTTTTGGGATGAATTGGATTGCTGATTGCACTCCAGGCCTCCTCACCTCACTTCCATCAGTACCTACTGGCATTACTAACAGCCTTGTAGCTAAATTTATCTCCACATATCAAGCGTAACATCTTCCCAGAAGAGTGGAGCTTAGTAAATATGGAATGAGATGTTTAAAAAGCACATAGCAATCTTATTTTCAGCTGTTCACCAACATTTGTGCATGTAGTGTACGTCTATCCATACAAAATCTAACGCTGTGCATAGGAACCGGGTGGAACCACTAAAACCATGATTATTAGCAAACAAATTGTACCTGATATTTTCAGCACCAGAAGTTACAAAAATATTGCACTGCAGTGGCACGTTTGAGCTGGAAACAAAACTCTTTTCAAGTTTCGGGTGACTTTCAAAAAAAGACTTTCAAAAATAGCTTCATCAAAGTAACAAAAGACCTCCATACAGTGAGCTACCTACAGTTTAACCGTGAAGTCTAAGGAAAAGCGAAAGTCCATGGTACCGTGTGTTATTTATGTGCTGACTTGCCGAGAGGTACTGTTGTGTTTACATGTAAAAGGCATATCGTTTAACCTGGAACAGGTCGTTTTTATTTAAATGGAACACAACGCACTACTTCTAGACGCCTTCATGTTCATACAGTTTTTCAAAATGGAAGTTCTTCGTGCAACCAAAAAAAAAAAAAACGACTACAAAAAAACTTTTCATTTAAATTCGTTTGTATTTGCAGATGTGTTGTCCAGCCATGACTGATGTAACACACACATACACATAAAAAACAAATAGAAATAAACCTTTTTTGAGCATTTCTTCTTTTTCTGCTTCATTCTTCTGATTTTACAGTGGAAAACGAAAACAGGTCCAAGTCTAGGATCAGATCGATGCCAAGCAGTGCCATGTGACATACCAGTGGGTCATTTTGCACACAAGTGAAATGTTACCTTCAAAAGTATTTACATGAAATGTCGAACAAACATCTGCTGTTTGAGGAAAACAACCCGAAATGCTGCTGAGTCAGCACATGACCTAGGGAATCCATCAGAAAACGCTGACATGAGCGACCGAATGGTGTAAACTGTTCTTCGAAGTGAAGCAAGATGTCATCACCTAATGTCCACCCCCAACTCAGAGTTCTGCGAATAAACTCATGCTAAGAGAAAGGGACGGCATGCCGGATGGTTCAAGTCATCACAAAGACTTCCTGTTGTGCATGGGTTTTTCAGCTGGAAAACATGGCATCCTGTAATAGGATGGGGGTGAGAACTTTGCGCTTACAATAGCTGCAATAAAACATTTGAACCTTCTACACAGAAGTTCCCATCTCTCTTTTGCTCTCACTCTCTCCATCTTTCTCTCTTTCAGGGTAGATTCCCGGCGTACCACTATGGGTTTTTTTGTTTTATTCCCCAGGAGCAGTATTTTTTCTCCTCAGGCCTGAATGTGACACTGACACTTATTCAGAATCAGGCAATGACAGCAGACGGATATGCGAGACGATTTAATTGCAATGCGCAATGCAGCTGACTCGTATGAGACACAGAGTCAGGCTCAGCTGGTTTATCCGGAAATTAATTGCTAATTATTTATTTCATGTCATTTCACATGAATATATTTATTTATTTACTCAGCACATTATAAATTCTGTCATCGTGTCGTGTATTGAACAATGCGTTTGGGCGGGGCACGGAATATACTGTATATATAAATAAAAACGGTTCCATTCGATTTTGCTGCATTCAGGGGAAACAATTCAAAACATAAAATTGCTGTTTATTATTAATGCAGTTTATTATTATTAGCATTTTACATTAAGATCAACAGTTTACATTTTAAAAACAATTTGAAATAAAATGCCTGCTTGGATAAATATAATATAAAATAATATTTTTTAATAATGTACACTAATATAAAATATAAAAAATAAAGTAGTATAAATCAAATGAATGCAGGAGACATTTAAATTTTATTGATTAAATTGAGTTAATCAATAAAATTAATTGATTAAAATGAAATAAATGGAAAAATGACAATAAATAGGTTGTTGTAAAAACCTTGGCGATGGCAGGAAGTGGCAGTGACTTCACACGCGCAAAACAAAATTTTTACAACTCACAACAATTCATATTTCTGCTATGGAGTAAATAGACACACAGGTTTTTTTATACCCGTGGCATTGTTGTGTATATTTTCAAGTTTAATAATCAAAAAAAAAATAATACACTGCGCTTAAAGTGTGAGGTGGAGTCTAAAGAAACTCGAAGTCCAACACGATACATTCCTGAGGGAACTCAGATCGTTACTACACATGTGTACGAACTGAAAACCCTGTACCCTAATGGTTCGGTGCGAATACGTGTAACCACACACTTAACAATATTACAACTAATTGGGTAAAAAGTAAACACAAAAACATTTAGAAATATTTCAGTTCTCCTTCACCTTCATGGTGCCAGTATGCTATTAGCTGTTATACTGCACTGTTTATGCTTTTCTACATTCTACTGAGGTACTTTTGACATTTCATAACAAGAAGATCCTGCAATGTACGTACCCATACTATATATGTTGGATAACGTTCTGAGCAACTTCAGCTGTAAAGAGTAAAATAGCTGGAATTGATAACAAGGTGAGTTACACTATATGGACAAAAGTATTGGGACACCTGACATTTCCAGCCACTCAGTCCAAAACAGAAACATGGAGTCACACAGTTGTATGGTAAATTCTTGAATTCTTTGGATGTGGTAAAATTGAATTTTCCCTATACTATAGTTTATGCTATAGACCCTATCTGAACACCTTTGGGAGGAATTGGAACAGCACCCCAGGCTTCCTTACCCTACAAAAGTACTTAACGTTACTAACGCCCTTATGGCTGAATAATTCCAAATCTCAAAATTCACTTTCTAAAATCTAGTGGAACTTCTCCTAGGAAGAGTGGAGGTTATTATGGGACTAATGGGATACATTTGGGTGTTCAGAAAGCACTTACCTATTTTGTGCTCAGGTGTCTACAAACGTTTGTTCATATACTATTAAAGTCTTGATTTGCATTCAGCAATTCACAACACAAGACTTTAATCAAAAGAAAAGCAAAAATTAAACAATCTATCTAATTTTTGGTACATGGATACATTAGCATACTCTGCCATGGGCAGTCCCAAGCTCGGCTGCGAAATGGGGAGGGCGGCGTTGGGATTACCAACATTATTCTATAACAAAACTGCTATAGAAATGGCAAGTAAGCCATCAGGCCTTTGCCACCCAATGCGCCTCACATTAGCATCGAGACCACTTTAACTTATGTAGGTGACCTAGAGTGGTCAATCAAAACAAATCCTTATATATTTGATCTGTAGAGATGTCTCACAGTGATGATGTTCTGAAATCCCAGGATCATCAAGCTTCCACTGGTGTTAAATAACACAAATAACATGTGCACAGAATTGGAGGTCCCCATTATTTCTCAGTGTGCTCATTTGTATCCTTCTTAGAATGAGAAAGGTCCATGATTGGGGCTGATCCAGGAAGACATATCCTGCAGCCCATGATCATTAGAAAAGCCCTACGGAAGGACCTGTTGAAGAAACCATAGAGGAAAGGATTCAAAGAGGAGTTGATGTAACCCAACCAGAGGAAAATGTCCCATATCACACTTGTAGTTTGGTATTCGATGAAAGGATCCACAATGTTTACAGTGAAGAACGGCAACCAGAAGAGGATGAAGACACCCATGATGATACCGAGGGTTTTTGCTGCCTTCTTCTCCCTCCTTAAGTATTTGCGGTGCTTCAGTTTCTTGCTGGAACTCTTGCCCATACCAGCCACCATCTGAGATTCCAAAGCACTGATTTGCATCGCTTGTCGCTTGGCAGCTTTGTAAATCTTCCAGTAAGCAAATAGCATCGTAGCCATTGGAAGGTAAAACGCCACAAGCGAAGCTATGATGGCATAGACACGGTTTACCAGGAGGACGCACACGTTCTCAGGCAAGGGTACATCTAGTCCAAGCTCATGTAGTCCAAGGAGGATGGGTCCAAATGAGATAAGCAGAGGAACAGCCCAGCAGATGACAATTAGCAGAGCCACGCGACTACGGGACATCTTGAAGGAATAGACAAGCGGGTTACAGACAGCGTAGTATCTGTCAAATGCTATACAACTCAGGTGAAAGATAGAAGCCGTGCACAGCATAACGTCCAGACTGGAATGTAGCTGGCAGAACATTTTGCCAAAGTTCCAGCAACCTTCCACAGTTCGTATCATGCTGTAAGGCATGACCACCAAACCCACTAGGAAGTCAGCAACTGCTAACGACATGACAAAAGAGTTTGTGTGTGACCGGAGCTGTTTAAAATAAGCAATAGCTAGCACCACGAGAAAGTTTCCAACCACTGTGCAAAAAATTCCAACCATTATGAAGCTGTACAGAGCTACCCGGAGACTCAGGCTCCTTGCTTTGGCACATTCCAAATAACCAATGAATGACTTGTTACTGAGGTCCGTCCACGCTGAGCTGTTTGCCATGGTGAATTCTAGAGGAAATGAAAAATAATACACATAAGCATTAGTTAGCATCATTATGATTGAGATTATAGCCTCATCACAAAGTCACTAATACTTGTTGAGTGTTTCCCCTTTGACCATGCCTGCGGTATGTTGTTTCTTCTAGTTTGGCCAGTTCATTTTAGAGTATGCCACTTGTGATTGCCTTGCTACTAATCTTGGCGATAATCTATTCCATGAAAGAAGGCAGACATTTGGAGGCTTACACAGGGTGACACAAGCGTCCAAAAAATTAGCGATCTGTGCAACATCTAATTATGGCAGGCACAAAACAACCAAATACGTGTCACTCAGACACTCTGGCATTCTTGCAACGCAATGCCTTTCATGCTTGTGGTGAGCCAAAAACAACAGAAAAAAACACCCCCCCTTAATTTAAGCACTTTCGAGGACTGAGTGGAGTTTCTGCAAAGTAAAAACATCTGGATTATTCCAAAGGGGAAATGATCAAATGTAACATTATCTTTGACTCAATTTGTCCCAGTGAATGAGTGATAACAGAATGTGAACAAAAAAAGAATGAACAAAACTGAGGTTTAGTTACTCATGAACAGGGTTGCCAGGTCTGCGGCAAACTATATCTAAAGAAATGTACATCAGAAACTTGAAAGTAGTGCAAAAATGTAGGTTTTATATGACAGACAAGTTTCTGCATGGTTTTCTGTTTATTTATTAAGTTTTTTCTTTTGCATCATGTCTCCTTGATGAACTGTTTTTGTTTAAAAATCACACTACAGTTTAAAACTTTTTTTTTTTTTTACATTTTTCTTTTTTATTTCGCTGATTATACATGCTATTTGACTGGGAATATCCCAATGATAAATCCACCCTTGTATGACTAGGTACTGTTTTTGGGAATTGGTTGCTTAGTGGTTAAGGCTCTGGGATAATAATAGTGGCTGGGATTTGAACTCATGACCTTCAGCTCCAAACCCCAAGCTGCAACTCCTAGGCCCCTGAGCAAGGCCTTTAACCCCATAGCTGTTCAGTTGTATAAATGAGATAAAATGTAAGTCGCTCTGGATAAGGGCATCTGCCAAATGTAAATGTAATTTAAATGTTGGGGGTTCAAGTCTTACTATCGTTAAGGTGCCACTGTTGGGCCTCTTGTGGGGTACTGTATCATGTCTGACCACAGCTTTCTAACATCACTGGGATATAGGAAGAAATAATTTTACTGTGCTGTAATGAACCTGTGACAAGTATAAAGCACCTCTACTTCTTCGTGACCACCAGTTGCCCCATCACATAACAGTAGTGATGAGAAGATCGGATCATTTTAGCGACTTGGTTCTTGAAATCTCTTTTATCACAATATACAGTACAAATCTTTTTGGAGTCATTTCATTCATTTTGTTCCTTTAATCCTTTAATCATAGAGTCTAGGGGAGTCACGTGATAAAAGAACGAACGACTCGGACTAGAAGAGCTTAGAGATGAACTACTCAGTATTGGCTCAAATGGTTTCGATAAATAATTTTGTTTTCAAAGTAAATTTTATTCACATGATGAAAATTATTAGGCTATCTGAAAATTAAACTTGTTGAACCAGGAGGTCTTCAGGTCAGTTGTAAAAGAAAAACTTTCAAAAATCTGGTTTACATTTATGGCAATATTCCAGATGCCCTTATTCGGGGTTAAATACCATGTTTTTGATGGTGTTGGTATTTGAACTCATGGCTTTCTCATCCAAAGCACAATCCCAAAGCCTTTATCACTGAGTAGAAGCTATTTTAGGCAGATTTATCAGCCTAGTGTAATGTTTCATTTAATAAATAGCAAAAAAGGAAAACAAGTTTTTCAAAATCAGTTTGATAAGTTGATTTGTTCTCATCCCTAAAGCTTTCCACGAGACAGCAAATGACTGCTAATGCCATTTCACCATTGACTACTTCGTGTTTATTTTTGCAAATTCAAATCTTCATGGAATTCAGACAACTCCGCGATTCTCAACAGCTTCCGAGCCCGTGACGGAAACCTGTAAACAACATCTGGGAAGTTCTAGGTCTGGCAGAGAATAAAATCAGGTGGGAAGGAAGAATGGAACGAGGAGGTGTTTGGAATCGTTTTAGTTTAGTAAGAATTGAAATTTAATGAAGACCACTGGGAAAAAAAATGAGTCCAGGATGATTATATACAGAACATAATCATGGATCTTTAGAATAAATTCAGCCATGATAATTAAACCACCTGCCTAATATTGTATAGGTTCTCCTTGTACCACCAAAAACAGTGTCCTATCATGGCTTGGACTTAACAAGACCAGTTAAGGTGTGCTGTGGTATCATGAACCAAGATGTTCCCACCATATTCTTTCATTTGCATGGTGGAGACTCCATGAAAAGTTTCTTTTGTTGACTCGATGTTTTATCAAACTATCACCTTAGGCTCTTTGTTATGGGTTCTGGTTTGAGGAACTTGACATTGTTCTGAACAACCTACTGTTTTTTTCTGCCTTGCTTTCTTCTCATTGAGCATCCTCATTCCTTAGATGTTCCACAAAAATTTGTGGAAATTTGTTGAGGTTGTAAGTACATCCAGGTACTGATGGAGGTGAGGTGAGCTGAGGAGGTCTGGGGTGCAGTTGGTGTTCACTTTCATCAAGACATTATGAAATTGTGTGCCTTTAAGTTTGTGGCAACAGTTTGTAGAAGAATCTCATATGTTTGGAAAAGTCAGGTGTTTCTCAATGTGTTTTTCAATATGTCCTAGCCCATATCCTCATCTTCTTTTAATACACACTGGAGAGAATGAAACTCCGAGAAGGATTCCGTTTTGGTTTGGGATTATATAAATATATTACTGCAATAAAAAAAATTAAAAAAAACTCTTGTTCTGCTCAATATCCCATCAGTTCTGTACAAACACAAGCCCTACTGACAAGAACCCTCATTTCATCTGAGCACACACAAGTGGCTGCTCATTAACAACAGCCTGTGTGGACATATTGCGAAGCGGAAGTGTGTGTGTGTGTGTGTGTGTGTGTGTGTGTGTGTGTGTGTGTGTGTGTGGTCCTTTCCCATATCTTACCCAAGCAATTAAATCCTTCCAAGGAAAAGATGTAAATAGATGTTCGTTTAGAGTGCACAGTTAAATCATGCTACTACTTTTTCCCCTCTGATTTTAAAGTTTAGACCCGATCTGAAAAAGGCCTACAAAGTGCTTTTTATTTATTTAAATCCCTTCTCACGGTAAACATTTCCCAACGGATAGCAAAATAAATCGTCTGTAATCCTTACAGAGAGCTTAAGCGATTGTTTCATAGTGATTGTTATTTCGGGAAAATAAGTCCAGCTTCTGCTCCTGGAGGAAGAGAAATGGAGTTTATCTGAAATGCTGCAGGAAAAAATACTTTTCGGGGATATATCTAAATACTATAAATATATATATATATATAGTAACTTGAGTAAGGAGACACAAACCTGTTCTAACATGACCCAAAGTGCACAAAGCCAGCTCCATCAAGATTGAGCTTCACCCCTACTGAACACCTTTGGGAGGAATTTTTCACACCTATTGCACCCCAGGCCTCCTTATCTTTACTAACACCCTTATAGCTGCCCAGATGAGTGGAGGTTCTTATATGAGCAAATACCAATTCCACATATATTCAAGTGTCCATATATTAAAGTTTTGTCCATATAATGTGTATACTTTATATACAGTAGTTTATTTTATTATTATTATTATTATTATTATTATTATTATTATTATTATGTTACTATTCTTGTCTAGGAACATATTTTCCAACATTCCCGATATTATTTGCAGCTACAAATCAAATGTTATATTATTAATATAATATAATAATTTATTCAATTGATTAGTTTATTAATTGATTTATTAATTGATTGATTAATGTTAATAAATCAATATATAAATACACATTATAATCAACAATAAGGTCGCCTTTTCTGTTTTCACGAACGCACCTTCAGGACAGAGGGATTTATGCTTTGTGGTTTCTCAGCAACACAATAAATTGTATTCTTATTGTATTTATTTATTTATTTATTCATTCGTTTGTTTGTTTATTCATTTATTTTTATTTGCAAGAAAGAGCATAAAAGAGAGACCAGTGAGAAAAAGAAAGAACCAGAAATCACTTGTTTCACCACGACTGTAATCCTAAAAAACATCTGTTGATTTGTTCTCTAATAACAAAGAATATAGAATTGTTCTTGAATGATACACTTCGAAACCATCAACAATTAATTCACATGAATGCAAGATTTAAACAGTGAAAGAAATCAAGAGCACTGAAATAACCGAAGTAACACAAATATTTGCAGTGGTTTTGCACCATTTGTTAAAATGTTCCTAATAAAAAAAATTGGGATCTTTTTCGATGTAAAAATGATGTGTGGTATAAAATTGAGAAATTTCCCCACTGTGGGATGAATAAAGGTATATCTTATAATGCATGCGGTCAATAACATCCCTGGAAAGGTAATAATATCACCGAAGCCTGACACACTCTCCTCTCTACACAGTTATGAACCTGAGCATTCTTTCATTTTAAATCTTATAAAAAAACTAAATTAAAACATAACAAAAATGTTACTATTAAAATGTATAATAACAATAATGATAACTAAATTATACAACAATAATCCCAAACCCCCAAATTATAGGACAAATCAAGGATACTCACTTCCCGAGCAAGAAAACACTTCTTTTTCCGTATTCAGCTGGTTGTACGTTTCCTGCTTGCTCTCCTTTGGCCCATTCCTGATGGACAGAAGCTCGAATGAATGGTCTGATGATGAATTTGTTGCACGTCTGTAATGCGTCTAAGATGCGCCTGGGTGCTCACGTGCACACGCTTGTGCCGATGTGTGTGTGCGAGTGTGAGCATGCTAATTTGAATGTGCTACATTAATTACAGCAAAAGCCCAGCTCTGTTTGAATGTAGGCAGGCATTAGGGGCAGAGGGCGTATTCATAGTCGACTATTGTGATGCTAATGAGATTTATATATTTTTATTTTTTTTTGCTTTTCTGTGCACAAAATGTTCCCTGAATTATTTCTGTTTAATCTTCAAAAGCATCCAAACCGAACGTGACATTTACATACTGTTTAAACAGGCTTGCATTGGTAAATAAAATGTGGATTTCACTCTTCTTTCAGAAACTTGAACCCAATCGTCCTACACGCAGCCTTTACTGAGGTTTTGCACCTTTTCTGTATGATAAATTTCAAGGACGGAATTTATTCTTTAGAAATATATAGTACCTGTGTTCTTCTGGGATTCGGGATTCCTGTGATAAGATGCCATCTGTAATGAGTTCTGGGCAACAGCTTGGGTCTCTGATGCCATCATGGAGAGCAGGAGTTGGGGGGTCATCTGCATACCAAAGTGGAAGAAGAAAACATATGAAGACATCATCAAGAGAACTCAAATCAAATCAAATTTTATTTGTCACATACACATCCATACAGGGTACGACATGCAGTGAAATGCTTTTTACGACTGTCCGGCATGAGGGAATAAAATGGGGTGAAAAAAATAAACAAAGAAAAAGAAGGCAGATAAATAAAGTATAAAAACTATAGAAAAATAAGAATATATAAAGATATAAAGATCTTATATATCTATATTATATATATATATATATATATATATATATACAGTGAGGAAAATAAGTATTTGAACACTCTGCTATTTTCCAAGTTCTCCCACTTAGAAATCATGGAGGGGTCTGAAATTGTCATCGTAGGTGCATGTCCACTGTGAGAGACATAATCTAAAAAAAAAAATCCAGAAATCACAATATATGATTTTTAAACTATTTATTTGTATGATACAGCTGCAAATAAGTATTTGAACACCTGAGAAAGTCAATGTTAATATTTGGTACAGTAGCCTTTGTTTGCAATTACAGAGGTCAAACGTTTCCTGTAGTTTTTCACCAGGTTTGCACACACTGCAGGAGGGATTTTGGCCCACTCCTCCACACAGATCTTCTCTAGATCAGTCAGGTTTCTGGCCTGTCGCTGAGAAACACGGAGTTTGAGCTCCCTCCAAAGATTCTCTATTGGGTTTAGGTCTGGAGACTGGCTAGGCCACACCAGAACCTTGATATGCTTCTTACAGAGCCACTCCTTGGTTATCCTGGCTGTGTGCTTCGGGTCATTGTCATGTTGGAAGACCCAGCCTCGACCCATCTTCAATGCTCTAACTGAGGGAAGGAGGTTGTTCCCCAAAATCTCACAATACATGGCCCCGGTGATCCTCTCCTTAATACAGTGCAGTCGCCCTGTCCCATGTGCAGAAAAACACCCCCAAAGCATGATGCTACCACCCCCATGCTTCACAGTAGAGATGGTGTTCTTGGGATGGTACTCATCATTCTTCTCCCTCCAAACACGTTTAGTGGAATTATGACCCAAAAGTTCTATTTTGGTCTCATCTGACCACATGACTTTTCTCCCATGACTCCTCTGGATCATCCAAATGGTCATTGGCAAACTTAAGACGTGCCTGGACATGTGCTGGTTTAAGCAGGGGAACCTTCCGTGCCATGCATGATTTCAAACAATGACGTCTTAGTGTATTACCAACAGTAACCTTGGAAACGGTGGTCCCAGCTCTTTTCAGGTCATTGACCAGCTCCTCCCGTGTAGTTCTGGGCTGATATCTCAACTTCCTTAGGATCATTGAGACCCCACGAGGTGAGATCTTGCATGGAGCCCCAGTCCGAGGGAGATTGACAGTCATGTTTAGCTTCTTCCATTTTCTAATGATTGCTCCAACAGTGGACCTTTTTTCACCAAGCTGCTTGGCAATTTCCCCGTAGCCCTTTCCAGCCTTGTGGAGGTGTACAATTTTGTCTCTAGTGTCTTTGGACAGCTCTTTGGTCTTGGCCATGTTAGTAGTTGGATTCTTACTGATTGTATGGGGTGGACAGGTGTCTTTATGCAGCTAACGACCTCAAACAGGTGCATCTAATTTAGGATAATAAATGTAGTGGAGGTGGACATTTTAAAGGCAGACTAACAGGTCTTTGAGGGTCAGAATTCTAGCTGATAGACAGGTGTTCAAATACTTATTTGCAGCTGTATCATACAAATTAATAGTATAAAAATCATATATTGTGATTTCTGGATTTTTTTTTTAGATTATGTCTCTCACAGTGGACATGCACCTACGATGACAATTTCAGACCCTCCATGATTTCTAAGTGGGAGAACTTGCAAAATAGCAGGGTGTTCAAATACTTATTTTCCTCACTGTATATATACAAAAAAATGCTTATGGCAGTGTGCAGTTAAACAGTAAACAACAGTAAACAATTTAAGCATGGTTTTTAATTTTCCATAAAGTGTCCGTGTGCGGTATGGTGTGGTGTCCATAAGTGTCCGTGTGCGGTATGGTGTGGTGTAAGGTGTCCATAAGTGTCCGTGTGCGGTATGGTGTGGTGTAAGGTGTCCATAAGTGTCCGTGTGCCGTATGGTGTGGTGTAAGGTGTCCATAAGTGTCCGTGTGCCCTATGGTGTGGTGTAAGGTGTCCATAAGTGTCCGTGTGCCCTATGGTGTGGTGTAAGGTGTCCATAAGTGTCCGTGTGCCCTATGGTGTGGTGTAAGGTGTCCATAAGTGTCCGTGTGCCGTATGGTGTGGTGTAAGGTGTCCATAAGTGTCCGTGTGCCGTATGGTGTGGTGTAAGGTGTCCATAAGTGTCCGTGTGCCGTATGGTGTGGTGTAAGGTGTCCATAAGTGTCCGTGTGCGGTATGGTGTGGTGTAAGGTGTCCATAAGTGTCCGTGTGCCGTATGGTGTGGTGTAAGGTGTCCATAAGTGTCCGTGTGCCCTATGGTGTGGTGTAAGTTGTCCATAAGTGTCCGTGTGCGGTATGGTGTGGTGTAAGGTGTCCATAAGTGTCCGTGTGCCGTATGGTGTGGTGTAAGGTGTCCATAAGTGTCCGTGTGCCGTATGGTGTGGTGTAAGGTGTCCATTAGTGTCCGTGTGCCCTATGGTGTGGTGTAAGGTGTCCATAAGTGTCCGTGTGCCCTATGGTGTGGTGTAAGGTGTCCATAAGTGTCCGTGTGCGATATGGTGTGGTGTAAAGTGTCCGTGTGTGGAATGGTGTGGTATAAAAATATGAAATGTAAAGTGCACTCTGCTGTGCGAGTCCAGTGTCTAAAGTGTCATAGCACGAAAAGTGAGATGTGTGCAGGGAAAAAGGTCTGATGATGCAGAGAGTGGGCCAGTTTTTAGATCCTGGGTGTTTCCTGGTTTAAACTCTGAATGGCCTGTGGGAAGAAGCTCCTCCTTATTCTCTCTGTGTTCGCTTTCAGGGAGAAGAGGTGTTTCCCTGAACGCAACAAAGAAAAGAGTCCATTGTTGGGATGGCTGAGGTCCTTCATAATCTTCCGGCTCTGGTCCTGCACCACGTGCTGTAGATGTCCTGCAGGTTAGGGAGCTCGGTGTGGATGGTACGTTCAGCTGAACGCACCACCCTCTGGAGGGCTCGTCTGTCCGCATGGTGCTGTTCCCAAACCAGGAAGTGATGCTACCCGTCAGGACGCTCTCAATGGTGCAGGTGTAGAAGGTCTTTAGCACCTGAGAGGGAAGTTTAAAGTCCCTTAAGCGTCTCAGATGGTACAGACGCTGCCGGGCCTTCTTCACCAGGATGATGGTGTGACAGAACAAGGACAGGTCCTGTGTGATGTGAACACCTAGCTACCGGAAACTGTCCACTCTCTCCACTGGGGTCCCGCAGATGTTTAGCGGTTCGTATGACATGTGCTGAGATTTCAACTCACAATGTCTTTAGAAAGAGAAGTCCAACTACTTTGTCCACTTACATTTACAGCAGACGTGCACGAGAACCCAGCAGCGGCCGCTTATTGGTGGGATTTGAACTTGTGACCTTCTGATTGAGGGATGCCTGTGAAAGATCTAGATCAGAGGTATTCCATTGAGATGTTTATATTTTTTCAATTGAAATCCACAAGCCACAATCCTGTTCTGATCTCAGGTTCTAGCGCTTGGTTCCTCGTGACGGCGTGACCGACGCAGCCACCATCCCTGCGCTCTGCTTTCATTAACTCTCCTGGGTTTTTATAACGGCACATAAAAGGCTCATCCACTCCCACGCCATTCTTATTACAGACCAGTCATTCATATGTAATCAGAAACAGTGCTAATGAACAGAAAGCTAAAGAAAAGCTGCCAGTGATATATCCAGGCTGGAAAACGACTCTGCTGCAGTGATTCTGAATTTTATTAAGTAGCATTTTCTACTAACATTTTTAAATTAGCATAATTAATTGCATTGGAAGAGTTTTTAAGGATGAATGTCTCATTTATTAGTAATAGAGTGTCACAAATATATATAAAAATATTAATATTAATAAAGTCGATGTTTCTGTTACTTCAATGAAATTTTACTTAAGTACAAGGTATTGGTCTTAAAATCTAATTTGAAATTTACTCAAAGTAAAATGTACAGATTTCCTTTTTTTAACAGCATGGGGGGGGGGGGGTCTGGTGTAGTTCAAGTTAAAGGGCATATAAATCTTTAACTAGTTGTTTTTGATTAAAATTCAAATGCAATCACAAACAAAATTATTAAATAATAATAATAATAATAGTAATAGTAATAATAATAATTATAATAATAATGATAATAATAAAAGTGTGTGAAATGAGTTTAATGTGTTATGCATGTTCACAGCAAAAATATTATTTATGAAAATGAAAGTAATCGCAAATGCAGATTTTAAAATCAGAGTTAAAGAGCACACGCTTCGAACAATCCACCGTTTTTTTTTGCAATTTACATTCACCAACTTTAACTATAGTTTCAATAATAAAAATATCACAATGCAGTGAAGGACAATTTATAATAAACAGAATGAGGAGCTTCACCTCTCATATCTTCTGGTCTGTGTTGTTCGTTCTTTTGTCATATGACTTCCATAATTATGAAATAAATAATGTCATTATTCGGACCAAAAAAACCCTGATCTATTGCACTGTTTAGCATCCTAGGGCCTGATCTAACTTGGACTAGAAGAGTCAAGAGGTAAACGATTCGATTCTGTTTCCTGTATGTAATCTAGGGAGATCTAGTAAAAAAAATGAATGAATAACACTTTGAGACGACTCGTTCTTTTGAGTCAGATTAAAGACTTATTAAAATGAACAAATCGTTCATCAACACCCCATCACTACAGGAGGAGTATTTTTAGTGGTTTTAGGTAGTAAATTAATGAAAATTGTTAGTAATTATAGCAATAAACAATAAAAGTATGATTTACAAGCTGTGAGAATGAATCACATTACATATGCACTAAACTGTCTAACTTGTAAAATCCTCTCATTGGCTTTAGTCTGGCAGAACAGTGAGACATCCATGATTTAGCATGTGGGAGGAAATCCTCTCAAGGGCCTCCTGACTCACCCAAGAGTAAAAACAACCTGTAATTACACAACGGCCCATAACACCTATATGCATGGGGCAAAGCTGCCAATCTGGGGGGACTGATAGAGTATAATGAAGACTGGCAGGAGGAAACCCTCTCCATTCTCCAGGGCTCAAAAAACAGCTCATATCAGCCTAATGCTAACATTGGGCCGGTGTCTTCCTTTCCGTTCTGAACTAATGAATGTGTATGTGTACTGTGAGTTACTGCTGTTCCAGCAATGCTCTAAAAGCAAACACACACTGAGGTCATTAGGAGACCATTGTAAATTTGACCTGAAGGATTCCTTAGAGGGGAAAAATAAATGTCTATTGCAGGAAGCCTGGGAAGAAAAGTGTGTTGAATGTCCTTCAGAAGCATTAAGAGTTTGTGGTGTTTTTTTGATTTTTATATGAAGTCTGAATGAAAAGTCTAAATGTACTTAAAAGGTTCCCTTTGCATCCGTTTTCAGTCTGATTTGCATTCATAAGTTCCGAAAAATCCCGGAAATCACTTTTTTAGGACAGTTCGTGCACAGCAAATGGACTAATTAAACACGATTCACTGTATTTACATATTCAAGTGCTTCACGAGCAGAGCCGTGCACAGATATTTTGATGGGCAGTTCCCCAAACCAAAAAAGGCGCACTAAGGGGGTGAGTGCTTGTTAATACAAATGATCCAGTTGTTACAAATACACAATTAAAAGAGAAGTCAGCACACTCTGTATTCTTTTCATTCTAGACTTTATTGTAGATGTTTTAATAGAATACACATTGATAATAATAACAGAAACTATTTACTATTTTACTTTCTGATATTCACCTGTTCCTTTCACAGCGAAACCTTTGTTATTAGGTACTATATCCTGAAATATCTCAATAACCTCATCTTTTAGGATTTCCCACTTACATATTATTTCGTGTAGGATCGTGGATATTTTGTACAAGCACTTTTTTTGGTAGCACTTTTAGAAGACTGAGAGCAAATTGTTACTGACAGAAATACAAAAACTAAAT
This sequence comes from Silurus aristotelis, assembly GCF_946808225.1. Classification (NCBI taxonomy): domain Eukaryota; kingdom Metazoa; phylum Chordata; class Actinopteri; order Siluriformes; family Siluridae; genus Silurus; species Silurus aristotelis. The sequence goes on along the minus strand of NC_139600.1, from coordinate 93,957 downwards.
ACCAAACTACTAATTCTTTAATGAGGGCTGAAATTAGGGCTGTAATGCATCTACCTGTTAAAACACAGACCTTTGGGAACTCTCCCCGGGCCACCCCTCTGTGCATGTTTAAGAGCATTTTGGGTAAATGATAATTTGATGGTTGCTGACATTTGAATAGGAAAAGTCCATGAACAAGTCACAGATTTTGGACCTTATCCAGTCCTCATACTGTGTTTTTTTGTTTGGGTACCAGTATAAGCCCAAAGCTTTTCAGAACCCAGGACACCAGGTCCTGAATATCGGACATCAGTTCAACAGTCACAAATGGTCCCTGGCCTCGAAAGATTTCAACTTAAACAGCATTTTCTAGAAGAAGGAGCTCTCGCCAAGCGTGATAAGACACATCTTAGTTTTATATTAAACCCAGACTTCATGACAAAGCAAAAAGAAAAAAACGTTTTAGATCAAAAATTGATTTGATGGATTTTTCTTTCTGCTCTTAAACCAAAAAAAAAAAAAAAAAAAAAAAAAGCTATTAGATTAACTATAAGATTTATTTTTTTGAAGAAATTCTTCTGAGGCAGTGTGAGAATTGAAGATAAAGATGAGAACCCAGAACACAAGAAGTCCTTATCCGAATCTCACCACTTTCATTTCATTTCATCCCACTTCCAGTTCATGTTTTTTTTTTTAAAGGAGGAACATTCAAATAAACATAATTTGATGTAATAATCAATGTTTTAGTTATTTACAGGATCATAGACAGAGGTGGATTGAATTGGCACAAACTGTACAAAAAAGCCCTCAGCTGCTTAGTTTGTTCTCTTAGTTTAGAGAGAATTGTACAGTATGTCACTCTGGATGATGATCCAGCCTAAAAAATCATTTGGAACCTTGAAGACTCAAGAGAATTGAAGATGAATTTGGAGTGTAATTTGATATATATATATATATATATATATATATATATATATATATATATATATATATATATATATATATATATATATATATATATATATATATATATATATTATTTTTTTTTTATTTACGTTATACGACCCAAACCAAGTAATCCACTCTCCAAAGCATTTATTATTTGATGCCTCAAGAAGTAGACATGCATGCTAGGTGAGTCAATAACAAGAGTGAAAGTCAAAAATATTCTTTTTTTAAATATGAAGGTATCTGTAAAGTGTGTGAAGGAAAAAATCATCAACATCTGGTTAAGATAAAAATAGGTTCTTCCTCAAAATGTTCCCACAAAATTTGAGGTACACAAGGTTTCTTTGGGTAAAGTTTTCCCTTCACTTGGACAAGGAGACCTAAAGCTGTTCCAGCCTGACACAAAGTGCACATAGAGAGCCCCATTAAGAAATGCTTTCCATCGGTTGGAGTGAAGGATCTCCTGCTATAGAGCTCTATTAAGCACCTCTGGGATGAATTGGACTACTGATTGCACCCCAGGCCCCTTCATGAATACTCAAGAATAGGAAGGTAGAAAAAAGTGCAGAGACATTGGTCAGGTCATGAAGGTTTAATTGCATGATGACAAAATATGTGACAGTAAAAACACATTAAAACTCATATTTAAGGTTTACAGATACACCAATTGTATATATTTTGCATCATTTTAAAGAAATTTTTCCTATTATTTTTATTAACAATATTTAAATCTAAGAACATTTTCTAGCTGAAACAGTCATTAACATCTGCTTGGCTCCTTCTCGCATCTCAGAAATGTCGTTTTCTATGGCGCAGGTAAGAAGCACAGCTGTGGGGAAAATGATCGAGTGTAAATTAGGACATTTGCTTAATGAACTGTGATATTGCATAAATAAACGATTGAAACTGAAACGAACATTTAAACCTTCGTGTAACCCAGTAAACATTGGAATACATTCATATCTGAGTAAGTAAACAGTCTGTTCATTATAAAATTCATCATTCATTCCTGATTGCCTGTAAGAGAACCACCGGATTTGGGCCCCACCGAAATCCAAGCGCTTGGTCCAGGACCCTTTTATACACCTGCAAGGTGAAGGTTTGATTTCAGGTATTGTTGTAATTCGTATTGGTATATTACAGCAACTAGCCGCTGAATTGATCCAGTTGAGTTCGGTACTGAGCTGGTTGTGATTCTTTATTCAGTCTCAAATCCACTGACAATTAAAAGAGAACAGATTTGTCCTTTTACCCTAAACATAAGGATGTTTTTTTTTTTGTTCTTTTGTTTTTTTAAGCTTTTTTTTTTTTTTCTTAAATACAAAAATAAAAAGTCTTTGTTTAACTAATTTTATATTTGTTTCATTGTGTTTTTGCATCCGGTTATTTGAATGTGATGTTCTTTTGGCAAAAATCTTCACCAAGCCAACAGTGTTATTCAGTTTGTCTAAGCAAGAGTAATAGTGAACACCTGCTGTTAATTTTTTTTTTTTTTTTTTTTTTTTGTTATTAAACATTTTTTTGGGGGGGCACCATGACATAAAATTATAGATGCTCTTCCAGAAGTCAGAATGTTCTTACCAAGCTTTTTCCCTGTAACAGGAATACATGTGGTGAGGATATGCTTAGATATGGTTCTGTCCCAGCTCTCTAAGTTTGGGTGAAATAACCCCCTTGTATACAGGCAACCAGCTACCTCCCGCACAGTGACGACATGGTCTGATGAGACCGATGAGGCTCAGAAAGACTGTTTTGAAACAACTATGTGGGAGGAATTGTGCAGTCCACATGGGGAGGATATTGACAGTCTAACAGACTGTATTACGGACTACATTAACTTCTGTGTGGAGAATACTGTACCCACCAGGACTGTACGGTGTTTTCCCAACAACAAACCGTGGATTAACCCTGATATAAAGACTCTCCTTAAAGAGAAGAAGAGGGTGTTTAAATCAGGAAACAAGGAAGAGCTAAAAACTGTCCAGAGAGAACTGAGAAAGAAGATCAGGGAAGGAAAAGCATGCTACAAGAGGAAGATGGAGGATCAGCTGCAGCAGAATAATGTCAGCGGTGTGTGGAAGGGGTTAAAAACCATCACTGGTCATAAGGAGCCCAGCTCTCAGGCTGTGGTTGACCAGAAGTGGGTGAATGATCTCAATCTATTCTTTAACAGATTCGATCAGCTACCCTCCCCTGCCCCCATCCAGTCCCCCCTGCTGCAATCCCCCCTCTCTCCTTCCACAGCAAGCAGCTCCAGCCCCACCTCTCTCTGCACTGCTATCAGTTTACAGACAATACACAACACACCCAACATTTCACACCTGGAAAAGGCTGGGAGCACTGTGAGAGTCATGTTTTTTTACTTCTCTAGTGCTTTTAGTACCATACAACCTGCGCTCCTGAGGGATAAGTTGGTGTACATGGGAGTGGACCATCATCTGTCTGCCTGGATACTGGACTACCTCACAGACCGACCACAGTATGTGAGGACTCGTGACTGTGAGTCTGACATGATTGTCTGCAACACTGGAGCCTCGCAGGGAACGGTTCTAGCTCCATTTCTCTTCACCATCTACACTGCAGACTTCATGTTTAGCTCAGCAACCTGTCACCTACAGAAGTTCTCTGATGACTGATCACGAATGATGATGACAGAAAGTACAGAGGACTTATACAGAACTTTGTGGACTGGTGCCAACGGAGCTGCCTCCAGATAAATGTGGGGGAAACAAAAGAACTGGTGGTGGATTTCCGTAGGCACAAACAAACTCTATCACCAGTGAACATTCAGGGAAGGGACATTGTGAGAGTGGACTCTTACAAATACCTGGGTGTTCACCTAAACAACAAACTTGACTGGACAAACAACACTGAGGCAATTTACAAGAAAGGGCAGAGCAGACTCTTTCTGCTGAGGAGACTAAGGTCTTTTGGAGTGCAGGGAGAGCTACTGAAGACCTTTTTTGACTCTGTGGTGGCCTCAGCCATCTTCTATGGAGTGGTCTGCTGGGGCAGCAGCATCTCTACTGCAGACAGGAAGAGACTAGACAAGCTGATCAGGAAGGCCAGCTCAGTCCTGGGGATTCCCCTGGACACTGTCCAGGAGGTGGGAGAAAGGAGGATGGTAGCAAAACTATCATCATTGCTGCAGAACGCCTCCCACCCCCTGTATGTAACCGTTACATCGCTGAGCAGCTCTTTTAGTGACAGACTGATACATCCTAAGTGTCTGAAGGAGTGATACAGAAGGTCTTTTCTCCCTGCTGCTATTAGACTTTACAACCAAAGCTGTTCCCAGTAAAACCAGTCACCAAAATACAACACTGTTATTACTTTTTAAGCTGTGCAATAACATTATCTGTTTGCAATATTACATGAATCATGTACAATATTTTGTGCAATATTACCCGCAATTACGTGCAATACCACCTTGAAATATTACCTGAAATGTGTACTTTTTTTCTCCCCCATTTGTATTTATACATTGTACTGTGTATATACTGTTATTGTAGTATATGTATATTCTCTGTTTCATATATTTGCATTTATTTTTATTTCTTTGTTTGTTATTATTATTATTATTATTATTTGTTTTTATTTCTCTGTTTTTGTTTTTTTGGGGTTTTTTTGTATATTCTTTTTTTATATATTTGCAGCATCTATTTTTATTTCTTTGTCTTGCTGCTGTAACATAGAAATTTACCCACTGTGGGATGAATAAAGGTTTATCTTATCTTATCTTATCTTATCTTATCTTATCTTATCTTATCTTATCTTATCTTATCTTATCTTATGTTAAAACAATTAAACAACAAAACTATGTTTTTGTTGTACATGTCACTGCCTCATGTCTTGTCTAAAGAACTAAATGACTTGTATGTCTGATCTAAATTCCACACACACACCTTTTAAAAGTGTGGGAAAACCAATTCTATTCTGGTCTTTAGAACTCAAACATGTTCACTTTGTTTCTATGCAATAAACGAAATCAGAAACACTCAAATGGACAGTGAAGGACTGGAAGAAAGTCACGTCTCTTGTTTGGGGTTGTTTTGGAGACGTATTTCAATGGGGTATTTCAATTTCAACATTGCTCCCATTCCATACGTCAATTCTGTCTGGACTGCAGCTCATTGGAACTAAATTCACCATACAATAAAAAGATGAACATCCTAAACCTTGTAGAACTGCTCCAAGATTAACTGGATTGTAAATAAATCTCTGGTGAAGAACACCTTTGGCAAGTAGGCAAGAGGCAAAGCAAAGTATTTCGGCTGAACGTTTGGAGAAACAAACTGTCCGGATGTCAAGAGTGTGTTAAGCTGTTCTTCATGCTAAGGAAGGAACTTTCCATAAAAAAAAATTAACATTTAGATATTTTTATATTTGTTGGGACAAAGTAAATCTGGGACATGCATTTGTCTCTCAAAAACCATAAAAAAACTCTGTTTCCCAACTTTTGATAAGAAATGTAATGTCTCAGCTTTTTATTGTTGATAGAAACAGTAAAATAAAGCATATGTTAGTTTTTGTTTGGTGATTGAAAGCAAGAAACACTGGCATGATATTTCATGAACCATAAACCAAAAAGAAGCAAGGCACAACACAATGCTATGAAAATTGGGACTTATCTACAACATTTGCTAATCAGGTGTGACAAGAAACAGGAATCATTGGCATGTGCCAACATGCAAAGGTTGATGGGAATCGTAGTCCAGGGCCATGGCAAAAATCATTCAAAAAAATAAATAGGGAAATCTGAATAGAACGATGAATGCTTTCAGAAGCTAGAGTCTATTAGAACACTGGACAGTACCTTCTAAAAAGCGACAACATCTGAACAACCCCTTATTTGAAAAAATCAATATAAACAATTTCAATACTAAATTATGGATGAAAATCTCTTTCAGGGGTGTGGGTCCCTTTGAGGAACCCTGGATGAACCTTCTGAATTACTCCTAATTATAACCCAATCTTAACTACTCTATATAGACAAAAGTTTCTTATGTGCATCCCATTCAACATTTAGTCCACATGTGCTGTTCTAATAACCTTCACTCTTCTGGGGAGATGTTCTACTAGATTTTGTAGAGATTCATTCAGCCATTTGGGTGTTAATAAATTCAGTTACTGATGTAGGTGAGGTGAGGAGGCCTGGGGGTGCAGTCTGTCGGAAAATATTCATTCCAAATGTGTTCAGTAGGGTTGGGACTCTATAACAGAAGATGTTCCACTCCAACTAATGAAAACTCTCCTCATGAAGCTTGTGCACTTTGTGTCATGGTGGAAGAAGTTTGAGTCTCCTAGTTCAAGTAAAGGAAAACTCTCATGCACTACATCCAATGACGACCAATACAATCGTGTTTGTGGGACTATTTTGTTGAAAAACCGCATTTGGCTGTGAAAGTCAGGTGCTTCAATACTTTTGTCCATGTAATGTACTTTAGAGTGCGAGCACCTTTCCAGAGTACCCTTAAGACATTCTTTTGGAAAGCTTAAATCCATTTAAATTAACCTTTCTCCAAAAATGAACTCATTTTCGGAGAAAGGACCCAAGAAAAACCCATCCAATAAAATCTTGCTGAAATGTAACATCTAATAGCCTCTAAGAAGACTTTAGAAGGCTCCCATTCGAAGGACCATTGATTAAATGTAAACAAGTCTAGTCAGTATTATTGTAAGGACCCTGTACAGGTTCCTTAAGAAATCTAGAACCCAGTTGTCTCACCCTGAATAAACTAGGGTTGGATATTGTTTATATTTTTTCGATACCGGTACCGACAGCAATACTGCTTATCTATAACATGGTGCAAAAAGACATGATGTAAAAAGATGTTGAGGATTTGAGATGTTGAGGATTTTTTTTTTGTTGCTGCTGAACTTATTTCACCACATCACACGCAAAGGTGTTTTTTGGGTGTCTTTAGCAATTAGACCAACTTCTTTATTGCCTACTCTACCTGAACCAGCTCGACTCCACCGTAGTGAAGAGGGTTAGGGTTAGAGAAATCTTAGCCCTATGACACACTGCTGTTTTTCAGGGGTTGTCTTCCCACCACATTACTGTGGTGATTACACTCGTGGGTGTCGGAGACTGTGTCGCTCTAATTCCTCACTGATAGTGAAACAGTTTCAAGCTTAGTTATTCCTGTGAGGTTATTCATATTTAAATTTTCTTTTTAAAAACAATGCGGTGTTCCCAAAGTCTACCAGTCCTAACTTAAGACTTATTTGCTAATGAACGTTACCTTCGTAGTGTTGACAGAAGCATAGTTAATACGGCACATTGTTTGAGGTAGAAGCATGTTTTGTTTGTAAATGTTTCATTATATTAATAGTGTTGCATCTATTGTTCACTATTATACTACTGCATATATTGCGTCTGACACTTGTGTCGCTTAGTTTTGTAATGTGTGCTCACACTTTTGAATATTTCAACATTGCCCCCATCGTCCGCTCACAAATATAAAACAATGCAAGTATCGATAACAGTATAATTTATCCTAAGCTTGTCGGTAGTCTGGTATTGACCCAATTACCTATCGGTACCCATGCCTAAAATAAACTGGTTTATTATGAGAGTATGGATTTGTATAATATCAGTACAGCTCAGATCAGATCTCGTTTCTCAAAAAATCTAAACAGCAACCAAAGGAAATCTCGAACCCGAATTAGCTCACATGATGGAGTCTGTGGAGTACCTTCATGTGTATGTTTTTCCTCTTACATAAACCATATGAGTCCATTCTCGAGGGGGTGTTGATAGTGTCCCCAAATAAACAGTAACGTGGCCTTTTTAGCCCTATGACACTGGTAACACATGGCCCTGGAAAACACATAGCATCCATTTCCAAAATACTGATTTAAACTGTAAAACTGACAGCATGTCCCAAATATGAAGACTTCCGGGACACGCTGTAGTAATAATAATTATATTGTGTATACCAGGTGGTATCAAAAGGTTTCAAGACTAATGGAGTTAACTGGTGCTATTCTAACCTCGTACGTTACCACATTTACAATTTCATCACGGACAAAAAGTTACAGTGCATCTTCGCTGTGAATACTTTTGGATGCACTGTAAAAGAGCAAATCTGAAATTCTGCATGAAACTGACATACATACAGCTGACTGACTTACAGCGATGCTGCATCGAAGCGTTCCAAGAGTGAACAAACATCACAGGATCACAATGAGCTCAAACCCAAAAAATTTCTAAATCTTTCGGCGACTTTGTGCATGATAATCGTCGAAGAACAAACCACAAGATTTGACTTCCACACCCACACTACTCGCCGGACTTTGCCCTCTTCCCGAAGATGAAGATCCGACTTGCCGTGTTGACACCATTTCGGAGATCCAGCGTGAATCGCAGAAGGCACTTGAAACATTTTGAAAAGAAGAATTCCCAGACACATTCCAGACATCAAATCAAATAAAATTTTATTTGTCACATACATACAGAGTACGACATGCAGTGAAATGCTTTATACAACTGTCCGTCATGAGGGAATAGGATGGGGAGAAAAATAAACGAAGAAAAAAAAAGGGCAGATAAATAAAGAGGCAGGCAGGACATGGCAGGAACACTGTGAGCACTGTATTGCTGTACAAGGGGACTATTTTGAAGGTGATAGTGTGGAAACATAGATAAATAAAGAAAAAAAAAAAAAAAAGCTGGAATCTCTTTCAAAAATAGACCCTTCCAAAGAACTCCAGGTACAACCATTTATAAGCGATTTTAGCCAGTGTTACACCTATGAGTGAGGACCTAGAAGTTTAGAACTGGCCTGTTGGGCAAACTTTGTCTCATTTGCTGGTGGTTCTTCTGGCCACCAAGCGGGAACAAGAAGCAGCCCTTTAATCCACGTCTAAATCCTACATTCTGATTTTTGAAGGTTATCCTGGTCCCCTTTTCTTCAGGTTATTTCAATAAACATTGAACCTCATGTATATGAATGCTCTACTGAACATCTTGGTGTCTCCAACCTGAATGAATTCCGATGTGGACGTTCAGCTTCTGTTGAGGACCGTGTTCACTCTAGAAGTGCACATCAGGATCTTGCTACCTCTCGGGCATGCTCATCTCTATTTCTTATAGGCAGACCTGACACCACCATGTAGGCATCTCCTATGGTTTCTACCTCAGGAGATATAAGGAACCTGTGAGAATCTGTCTCACTGATTAAAGACAATCGACATAGTTATCACCTTCTTTAACCGGCCTTGTAGATGTCGCGGTTGTCGATGATGTTGTCAAAATGTGTGTACAAGTCGTTGAGCATATTCACCACCTTTACAAAATTATTTAGTTATAGCTTTAGCCCCATGGGTGCACGCTCAGGTACTCTCCCACGTTTCAGATTCACACGTGCATGTTTAACCCAGGTAACCCAGGCTACCTGTAAAGGGACTAAAAGATAAGAAAAATTAAAGAGAGGGAAGATATGACATGGGGGAACTTCATTTAAAATTAAAGTTGATTTAGGAAAATATAGGAATTCAATCATAGTCAAGGTGGAAGGACATTTTTATGGGCTGATGGAAACAGCAAGCCAGATGAAGTCCCGCCTACTTCCGGGAGAGAAAACGCCGGTGCAGAGAGATGAGCAGCTTCACGGCAGTGTTGAAGACTGCAGGTAAAAAATTTTTTTTTTTTTTTACCGAAGTCTTTATATAAACAAGCTATCACCGGAGTAAGAGGCGGACGAGTCGGGGATTCAGGAAACAGAGACCGGTGCAGGCCTATGGAGCATTAGAGTAGCACAGATGAGCTTTGTGGTTTGGAGATACTGTACACCAGTTTCTTGTTTTGGTGAGTTACATTTTAATATTAAGTTGATATTATGCAGATAAAAGTCATAAAGCTGATAAAGAACAGATATGAGCTGTGTGTGCAGCGCGTGAGCCGAAGTTGTTAGCGCACATGCTAATAAAATATGATTCGGGTCAGTGTGTAGTATTTATTATGTAGGTTTGGTTCGACAAGTGTTTAATTTGTATATTATTTGAAGTTGATAAAATGAAGAATTGTTGATAAATGCTTGAATTGAAGTGTAATTATTGTTTTGAGACTCTCTTTGTTTGCTGAATTGAACCATTATTTTTGAACCATTAAATCGGTAAATAAATCCTTTTAGTTTGAACGGAAATGACTCGGATTCATCGAGATTTGCTGAATATGCATTTTTATTTTTTTTGGACGGAGGACGTGAACTTTGACCTTGAACTATTGTAAACAGTTCTCTGAATTCAGTTGTTTTATCAATGCACCTTGATTGATCAAATCATTTCTTTATTTTGACAGTGTTTAAAGTGATATCTGTATTTAGTTTGAAACACTGTTTAATGTTTTTGTTTTCCTTGAAAGTTTTTATTTTTTGTAAATGAAAGTATAAATGAGATCCAGTAATGCTGACATCGTTGTTTTACTATAAATTAAACTGGATTGAAGATGAACGCTTCGTGCTGATTGTTCCCTTGCTGATTTGCTGGTTTCTCTCTCCAGTCGTTACACATGTTCCACACACACAAGTCTAAGACTCGACAATGGCTATGAACTGATGTTACCTCGGTCATGGTGGAGTTAGCAGTATCAGCTAAAACACAACAGGGTCATGTGACAATCAGACTTTCTGTTCTTAGCCTGAAACAAGCTAGTTCCTGTATGCACTTACACTACAGTGGCTATAAACAGATATTTCTGTTATATAATAGTGTGTATATATAACTTATAAGTTTTTGTAGTTAATGAGGAAACAATTATTTATATTTTATGACACTAATCTTAGTTAGCATCATCAGCAAGCACCTTCGCTAGCTCACCTGACTGTTAGCTCAGTAAGCTTTGCTAGTTCAGCTTATTTTCGATAACTGGCCAAGCAAAAGTGCATTATGATTTATAATCGTGTTTAACAACTCAAAAATCATAAATATTTGGACACCTGACTTTTCCAGGCATATGTGGTTCTTCCTCAAATTGTTACCCCAAAGTTGGAGGCACGCAATCGTACGTGATGCTTTTGGATGCATGAAATTCTCTTTCGACTTTGAAAGTTCCATCATGACACAAAGTGCACAGGCTGTATGAAGATATGCTTTTCATGGGTTGGAGTGGAAGATCTCCTGCAATTGAGTTTTGATCCTCAACCATTGGATAAATGCATTGATGACTGACTGACTGTAACCCAGGACTTTACTAACTGGCTGATTAAGCTAAAAAAAAAAATGGGTGGACCATCTTCCCAGAAGAATGATGGAGTGGAGCAAATTAGGACTAAAGGAGCACTGGGATGTTCAGTAGAAGTAGGAAGTAGGACATCTCAATCTAATGGTCAGGTGTCTATAAGGTTTTGTCTACATCGTAATGCTGTGTGGTGGCTGGTTTGGAAGGTCCTAAATCCCAGCCCCACACCACTCCTGGGTGCTTGAGCAAGGCCCTTAACCCTTAACTGCTCAGGGTAAGGGAGGTGGTAGAGCGGTTTTCTGAGGTTAGAGCTCAGTGTTTAAAGCTTTGGTTTACTGATTGAA
>NC_139600.1:62500-77500 GCF_946808225.1 Silurus aristotelis | reverse complement strand
GTGTAGCACTGTACACGTTCATACATCTGAGTTAGACTTTTTTACGTCTACGGAGGAAGAGAAATTGATTTGGTCTCGGACATGCTTAAAATCTATTTAGAAGAAAAGCTAGACATGGTGAGGAGGTCACCAACCCTGAAGCTAGCTAGCATGTCTCAGCCCAGGAAAGGGTTTGTTCACCACTTCCAGACCAGTGAATACGAGCGGTACCACAGGATTACAGCCTCTAGGGGGCGCTGCACATTGAGTCTGCATCTGGTTAGGTTGTATTTTATTTACATTTTAATGTTTTTGTCATGTTATTAGACAAATATTGATTTTGAACTGTTCCAGATGTTGTAGGTGCACAGTTGTGGTTGTAGTGTAGAGGTTTGGAGTCTTAACTGGGTTTGTTGTTTTAGTAAAATGGTTTTCACCTCTATATGTGAAACGTCTCTCTGTAATGACACGTGTTATATTGTGTGTTTGTATTGTATTGATTGTTTCTATCATTGTGACGTGATAGTGGTGTATGGATGTGGATTAAGTCGGGTACGTCCCCACTGAAGGCCCAGTTACCAAATACACCGCCCAGCACTGATTCTGATTAAATACTGCCCTAAATAAAGCCTGCAGGTTTTTACACACCTTTAACAAAAATAATCCCCTGCTGCATATGCATTTTATGAAAACATTTCTTTGATGTTGAGTCTGATTACAGCAAATGTATAGATTTTTTCTTATTTTTTGGTAACTATGTGGTTATAAATAAAATATTTATTAAATAAACTATTCTACTTGGATTAGATTAGATAGATTAGATTCAACTTTATTGCCATTGTGCAGAAAACACAGAGCCAATGAAATGCAGTTTGCATCTAACCAGAAGTGCATAAGAGGCCTATTTACAATAAATAACAGCAAGACAAATAGGGTATAAGGTAAAATGTGAGGGTGAGAGTGATTTAATGTACAGAAGGTGCAGTAGGTAATATCAGATATATATAGTAATATACAATATACTGTGCGAAGATTATGCATAGACAGACACGTCAGAAGACCATATTCTCTGCTGCTCAGCTGCTGTACCACACTGAGATGCAGTTAGTGAGGATGCTCTCCATGGTATAGCGGTAAAGGTTCTCCAGTATCCTGTAGCACAGACGGGATTTTGTAAGTCTCTTCAGAAAAAACCGGCGCCAAGTATTGGGACACCTGACTTTTCCAGCCATATGTCAAGTCAAGTCAAGTCAAGTTTATTTGTATAGCGCTTTTCACAACAGACATTGTCTCAAAGCAGCTTTACAGAAAACAACAGTGAAGGTGAATGGTGTGCGTTTGTCCCTGATGAGCAGCCGTGGCGACAGTGACAAGGAAAAACTCCCTTAGATGATATGAGGAAGAAACCTTGAGAGGAACCAGACTCAAAGGGGAACCCATCCTCATATGGGTGACATCAAAAGTTTGGTCATAAATCTTTCAACAATACAGAACAATTTGTGATCATCATAGATCCAGCATCAGCTTCTCCATGCCAGGGCCTTTAAACACTCGGCATCTACTTCTCCATGATCATCCATAGGTCCATAATCTTCACGAGGTGGGACGTGACTGGAGCTGGCCAAACCTCAGGAAGCCTCGGGATGGGGAGAGAAAGAGAAGCAGTGGAGAGGAATTAGCGTAGCTGCTGTTCATGATATTAACAGCACAAGTTGATAATGTGCATGTGATCAGATGTTCTGGAGCACAAGGTTGTGATGTGATGTGTGTGATGTGTGTTATGTGTAGGCTTTGCTAAAAAGATATGTTTTTAATCTGCACTTAAACTGGGAGAGTGTATCTGAACCCCGAACACTGTCAGGAAGACTATTCCAGAGTTTAGGAGCTAAATGTGAAAATGCTCTACCGCCTTTAGTGGACTTTGCTATTCTAGGAACTACTAGAAGCCCAGAGTTTTGAGATCTCAGGGAGCGTGACGGATTGTAGCGTGTTAAGAGACTGGATAGATACATGGGAGCCAAACCATTTAGTGCTTTATAAGTGAGTAGCAGTAGTTTGTAGTCTATTCGAAACTTAATAGGAAGCCAATGTAGGGACGATAAGATTGGGGTTATATGATCGTATTTTCTTGACCTAGTAAGAACTCTTGCTGCGGCATTCTGAACTAACTGAAGCTTGTTTATTAATGATGCAGGACATCCACCTAGTAATGCATTACAGTAGTCTATTCTGGAGGTCATAAATGCATGGACGAGCTTCTCTGCATCAGATATAGTCAAGTCAAGTCAAGTTTATTTGTATAGCGCTTTTCACAACAGACATTGTCTCAAAGCAGCTTTACAGAAAACAACAGTGAAGGTGAATGGTGTGCGTTTGTCCCTGATGAGCAGCCGTGGCGACAGTGGCAAGGAAAAACTCCCTTAGATGATATGAGGAAGAAACCTTGAGAGGAACCAGACTCAAAGGGGAACCCATCCTCATATGGGTGACATCAAAAGTTTGGTCATAAATCTTTCAACAATACAGAACAATTTGTGATCATCATAGATCCAGCATCAGCTTCTCCATGCCAGGGCCTTTAAACACTCGGCATCTACTTCTCCATGATCATCCATAGGTCCATAATCTTCACGAGGTGGGACGTGACTGGAGCTGGCCAAACCTCAGGAAGCCTCGGGATGGGGAGAGAAAGAGAAGCAGTGGAGAGGAATTAGCGTAGCTGCTGTTCATGATATTAACAGCACAAGTTGATAATGTGCATGTGATCAGATGTTCTGGAGCACAAGGTTGTGATGTGATGTGCGTGATGTGTGTTATGTGTAGGCTTTGCTAAAAAGATATGTTTTTAATCTACACTTAAACTGGGAGAGTGTATCTGAACCCCGAACACTGTCAGGAAGACTATTCCAGAGTTTAGGAGCTAAATGTGAAAATGCTCTACCGCCTTTAGTGGACTTTGCTATTCTAGGAACTACTAGAAGCCCAGAGTTTTGAGATCTCAGGGAGCGTGACGGATTGTAGCGTGTTAAGAGACTGGATAGATACATGGGAGCCAAACCATTTAGTGCTTTATAAGTGAGTAGCAGTAGTTTGTAGTCTATTCGAAACTTAATAGGAAGCCAATGTAGGGACGATAAGATTGGGGTTATATGATCGTATTTTCTTGACCTAGTAAGAACTCTTGCTGCGGCATTCTGAACTAACTGAAGCTTGTTTATTAATGATGCAGGACATCCACCTAGTAATGCATTACAGTAGTCTATTCTAGAGGTCATAAACGCATGGACGAGCTTCTCTGCATCAGATATAGATAACATATTTCTTAGCTTAGAAATATTTCTAAGGTGAAAGAAGGCTGTTTTTGTAACTTGATTGATGTGATTTTTAAAAGATAAGTTGCTGTCTAAAATAACTCCCAGGTCTTTTACCGTTGAACTAGTAGTTACAGAACAACCGTCTAAATGCAGGCTGAGATGCTGGAGCTTCTGTGTACTATTTTTTGGGCCGATGAGCAAAATCTCCGTTTTATCAGGATTTAATAGCAGAAAGTTATGGGTCATCCAATCTCTTATTTCTTCAACACACTCAGTTATGCGAGCTAATTGAGCTGTATCGCCTGGTTTGGATGAAATATATAGCTGGGTATCATCAGCATAACAATGGAAGCTAATTCCATGCCTTCTAATAATATTTCCTAATGGAAGCATGTATATTGTAAAAAGCAGGGGTCCCAGAACTGACCCTTGTGGCACGCCATAATTTACTAGCATTATCCTGGATAGCTCTCCATTTAAATCTACGAAATGGTAACGATTGGACAGGTAGGATTTAAACCAGCTTAATGCCTGTCCCTGAATACCGATGTAATTCTGTAAGCGATCGAGGAGAAGATCATGATCTATAGTGTCGAACGCAGCACTAAGATCTAGTAAAACTAATAGGGAGATGTAGCCTTGGTCTGAAGCTAAAAACAGGTCGTTAGTGATTTTAACTAGAGCAGTTTCTGTGCTATGATGGGGCCTAAAACCTGACTGAAACTCTTCAAAGATATTGTTCTCCTGCAAGTGGTTACATAGCTGGGCAGCGACAATCTTTTCTAAAATCTTAGACATAAATGGGAGATTTGAAATTGGTCTGTAATTCGATAGCGTGTTTGGATCCAGATTAGGTTTTTTAATGAGGGGCTTAATAACTGCTAACTTGAGGAAATTTAGGGACGTGACCTAACGATAGTGAGGAGTTAATAATATTTAAAAGAGGCTCACCAGCTGTATATAACACTTCCTTCAGTAGTTTAGTGGGAATTGGATCTAACTGAAATGTTGTTGATTTAGCTTTCATAATAGCATCATACAGCTCTTCCTGTCCTATACATGTAAAACAGTGTAGTTGTGGGGTTGTAAGTACGATTGTGTCGGGAGATGCTGTCAGAGGTTGAACTGCCACAATTGTTTTTCGAATGTTATCTATTTTTTCAGTGAAGAAATTCATAAAGTCTTCACTACTAAACTGTGATGGAACACATTTTTCAGATCCCTGATTTGTTGTTAATTTAGCGACTGTACTGAAAAGGAACCTGGGGTTGTTTTTGTTATTTTCTATGAGTTTGCTCAGGTGTTTAGCTCTAGCAGCTTTTAGCGCCTGTCTGTAGCTAAGCATACTGTCTTTATACGCAATTCTAAATACCTCCAATTTAGTTTTCCTCCATTTTCTCTCCAGATTACGTGTTGTTCTCTTTAGGGCATGCGTATGACTATTATACCAAGGTGCAGGTGCTTGTTCTCGAACCTTTTTTAACCGGATGGGGGCAACAGTGTCTAAAGTGCTAGTGAGGATAAGGTCTATGTTGTTCGCCATCTCATCAAGATGATCAGCAGTTATGGGTTTAATATGAAACTGAGATAAATCAGGCAGGTTATTTATGAATCTGTCCTTAGTGGTTGGAATAATAGTCCTACCAAGTCGATACCGTGGTGAAACACGGTTAATCTGCTCTACCGGTAGTGTGTACAGTAGGAGATAATGGTCTGTGATGTCATCATTCTGAGGTAATGTGGTTCTTTTCCCAAAGATTTCCCTTCACTTGAATTAGGAGACTGAACCTGTTCCAGCATGACACAAAGTGCACAAAGACACCTTCATGAAGATATGCTACATGTTGATTAGAGTAAAAGATCTTGAGGGGCCTGTTATAAAACTTTGATCTCAAACCTATTGAAGATCTTTGGAATAAATGTCTGCACCCAAGAGCTCCTCACCTCACCTACATCACTACATGACTTTACTTACACCTTTGTATCTGAATGAATCTTACACAAATTTCTACAAAATCTAGTTGAACATTTTCTAGTGGAACAATTTTTAATTAAATGTGGAAGGGGATGTTCCCTTCCACAAATACATATATCTAAACTTTAAATGGACATATGCAGAGAGTTTTGAGGTTGCAATACAGCACAGAAGATGAAGTGCAGATCTTAAAAACATGTTTTAATTACAGTATCTTAATTACTGTAAAATGTATGTAATGTTTAGATATTTTTATATTGGCAGAATATTTTCAAGAGCAACTCCATCAAGCTGGACTGGAGCTTTAAATGTTCCCTGCTGGATATTGTAAATGTACATCACTGATAATGTGTTTGTGTGTGTGAGTGTGATTAATCTCCAACGGTCTGTTCTCACCGGAATTGAAATCTCCCAGCGACTATCAAGTTGCCTTGGAGGAATGCACATACTTGACACTTAGGAAAATTCTGACCTCGTTCTCAGAAACTAAAGGCTTCGGGTTCAAACTTGTACATTTCGAAGAGAAATGGAAATAGTCCCATGCACAAGGCTTAAAGCTCAAGGTTTGTGCTGGGACTGCAATCCCACAGAACCCCCAACAAATGACTGTTATAGATCTTTATATTGACCTGTATAGTTACCAGGTTTCTGCTGAATTCCCACTTCAAATATTTCATAAAATCTGCACATCTGCACATAAAGCCTCTATGTGGAATCCAGAGAACTATCACTTTAAAACAGGCACTTGAAATTGCCCTTACAATATGTGGTCGAACTCACGGCAAACAGAAATAATTCACTTATCTCTCTGTTTCAACCACAACAACTTCATCTTTATGAAGCAAGAACTAAATATATTAGACATTTTAGCTCATGGATTAAACACATCTAGAGAGCCTTAATGTCAATCCAGACCATTTAAAACAGTATAATTGTTCCCCAGTGCCTCCCTGGGAATTGAAAATGCCAAAAACTATTTTGACTCTTTCTCTTATAAGAAAACAGAAACTCATCCAAATGAATATCAACAGAAATACTTGGAGCTAAGAAGTTTACTTCCACTACACAAAACTGTATTTACAGATGGATCAAAGACTGTTAACAGTGTATCAGCAGCAGCAATGATACGAGATCAACAATGAAGTACTCGAATTTCAGACCAAATCTCCATCTTCACAGCCGAGGCTTGGGCTTTGCTGAATGCATTGAAAAATATAGAGGAGAACAAGAACGGAACTATTTAATTGCCTCTGATTCACAGTGCCGTCTTCAAGCACTTAAAACTGTAAAGACTGAACATCTCATAATTGTTGGTATTTTAACTAAACTAGACCATTTAGAGAAGGAAAACTTGTATATTATATTTGCTGGGTTCCGAGTCACATTGGTTTGACTGGCAATGAGAGAGTGGATGCGGCTGCCAGGAAAACACATGAACTGGAAATAACTGTCAAATACCACCTTCTGACCTCAGACCTTTTAATTAACCATCACAAACAAATGGCAGAAGGAATGGGACTGTATAAAAATAGTAAATTGTATAATATAAACTCTGGTACTAAAATTAATCTTTCTTATAGTTTCAAATCAGGGCATGACCAAGTTGTCTACACTCGGTGTTGACTCGGCCACTCAAGGCTTACTGATGGGTTTCTACTGATGGGTAAAGCTCCTCCTTTATGTCTCTCATGCTAGGAAACGATTTTACTCTGAAACATGTTTACGAGGGATCTTTCAGAATGTATCACCTGAATGTGTTTTAATTTTTTTGTCTCAAGTTAAGCTGAAACTCCTTATATAGTAATTTAAATGTAATGGATTTGATCTCTGTCATGTTTATAGCCCTGATGCTAACATGACATTAAAGTTTAATAAACAAACAAACAAAATCTGCACATAAAGCCATGATTGATTTTTTTATTTAGAGTAGTATGTGGATGGTATCAATCCTTTTTCCTGAGCTTTACATCACTTCCCACCTTCCCTTTCTTTGTCAGTCTTTGAACTTTTATTTAAAAAAGTGATAAAGTGCCAGAAAAGAGTACAAATGAAAAAGTGTAAAAGGTATAACCCTGGCAACTCTGCTCAGGGCCAAACAACATTGCGATAGGGCTCATTTCCATGCCAAAAAAATGCAAATGGAACTTCAATTGTTTGAGGTCACCAGATGTTTTTTTACTAAACTTTATAGGGTAAAACAATTCCAAAGTTATTTTTCTTTATAAATAACAGATTCTTGAAATAGATATATATTAGAAAGCCAATCTTCTGTTTTCTTTTATAAGACACTATGTACACTATACACTATATACACTATTTGGACAAAAGTATATGAACAACTGCCTTTTCTAAGCCATATGTTGTTGTTCTCCAAACAAAGCTGGAGGGACACAATTGTGTATAAGATGCGTTTACATTTACATGCTATCTGATGGACGGAAAGAAAAGATTAGTTGAGTGTCATCTGCATAGTAGTGGTAAGAAAACCTATGTGAGAATATGACTTCACCAATGGAGTGGGTATAGAGGGAGAAAAGGAGGGGGACCAAGTACCGAGCCTTGTGGGACACCAGTGGTCTCCCCTCTATGTTACCTGTATGAGCGACCTTCCAGGTAGGAAGCAAACCATTCCCATGCTGTTCCGCAGATACCGAGGCTCTTGAGGGTAGACGAGAGTCTTGTGGTTGACTCTGTCAAATGCTGCTGAAAGGTCCAGGAAGATAAGTACAGATGACAACTTGGCTAATCGAGCAACATGCAGTTTTTCAGAAACAGCCAAAAGGGATATCAATGTGGAATGTGGAATTTAAACCCAGACTGGTTTGGATCATGGAGGTTGTTCTGTGAGAGACAGACAGACAGTTGGTTAAAAACAGTGCGATCCAGAGATTTAGAAAGAAAGGAGAGAAGTGATACAGGTCTGCAGTTGTAGATGTCTGATGGGTCCAGAGCAGGTTTCTTTAAGATGGGAATGATTGTGGAGATGAAGGGCAGGAGATCTTGTGTGATGGTCTAGAGCATAGTTGAAGGGTGTGTTTATTCTGTCTCTCTTGTTCTATCTCTCAGAGATAGTCGAGCTGGTGAAGAAGTGTGGCTGCAGACCTCTACGGCCCCATGTGGACCCCTCAGAGGGTGGGGACAGTGTGGAGGCTGTTATTAAGCTGCTGAAGGAAAAAAAAAGCATCAGAGAGGCCGGATTTCTCATCACTCAGGACAAAAGTGAAGTAGATTTTTCCCATTTCAGCATTTTAATTTCAGCTTCAAGAAAAGAACAACTTAGAAATATATTAGGACATCGTTTATCATAAATAGTACCAATATATAGTAAAGTGCTGGGTGGATCAAACACACATGGAAAAACATGAAATGGAGATGAAGTTGTTTAACATGACAGTTGATTGTTTTGTAAAAGTCTGATAGTGTACCAGTTGAAATAATTTAAACACGTTTAACAATGACATCTTTGAGAACTTGAGAAACCGAATCCAGGATTTTACTTTAGTGATTACTTTTGTGTCACCCTCCATGTGCAGGGGGTCAATGATCGTCTTCTGAACAACTGTCGAGTCAGCAGTCTTCCCCCATGATTGTGGAGTCTGAACCAGACTGAAACGCCATTTAAAGGCTCAGGAACCTTTGCAGGTGTTTGGAGTTAATGAGCTGATTAGAGTGTGACATCACGAGTCTCCAATATTCAACTTTTTCTCAATTTTCTCATTTTCTGAGATACTGAATTTTGGAGTTTTCATCAGCTGTAATTCATAATCATGACAATTAACACTTGAAATATATCAGTCTGTTGGTGATGAATCTGCATAATATACCAGTTTTTTTTATTGATATTCTAATTTATTTATACCTTTATCTTTAATGAGTGATCCATTGACAGTTGTGGCAAGGAAAAACTCCCTGAGACTTTAAAATGAAGGTCCTGAGCTATTGTAGCAGACTGTTAATATTAATTCCAGTCTAATTTCATTCTCAACGTTCTTGAGTTGCTCTTTAGGCTGTTGATGTGGAACCATCCTGATACAGAGTGGTCTCTAGTTGAAAATACTGATTACTACCAGATACCATGAAGAGAAGTATATTAGTTTGTAAAACATTAGATCAAAAGGTCGTCTTCTGCCATTTGTTGGCCCTTAAACAAGGCCCTTAACCCTCAACTGTGTTGTATAAATGAGGTAATTGGATAGAGATAAAGGTGTCTGCTAAAAGCCCTAAATGTAATGTATTTAAAAAGGTAAACGTGCTTCTTGGGTCAGAACACAGAATCAGGAATGATACAGTACCTTTAGAGCACAGAGGGTTAAGGGCCTTGCTCAAGGGCCAAAGAGTGGCAGCTTGGTAATCCTCAGACTTGAACCCCTGCCCTTCTGATTCGTATCCACTGAGCTACCACTTTGCCATAGATCAAGTCATTGATACTGATGATTCATGACCCTTTCCCCAATCCTTCTTCTTTACGTAACAAGTCTTTCATATTGTCCATATTTGTTTTGCTTTATTTATCCCCCCTCCCCACCCATTTATTCAACTTCTTTTCATTTCTTTCTCGAAAAAGCGGGAGGTGAAAAAGTAAATAGCGCTTTCTTATGAGTCACACATTGATGTGTGCTGAGTCACTGATTTTTACTGCAGGGTCTCAACTCAAGACTCTGTATATAGATATAAAACACTATGGCTCCATGCAGGAAAAAATTTATTCGAATGATGCCTGACCTCAGAGTTCTTTTTTTTAGAGACAGAGGTGTTTAATTCAGGGACGATACCCTGCAGTTAGCATTTAGAAAAACCTGAATTGTGGTTCACACACTTACTTAGAATTACTAGGGCATATATACTATTCAAGGGGGTGCCATTATTTAACAGCATGTGTAGCTCATACAATGATTCACTCAATTATAATCAGTAGCGTGTATATCCTGTGTAAGAGGGAGCCATTATTTCCGATCCCATACATGATTGTAAAAAGAAAATATACCCACAACCCGGCAATAACAGGGTTGTGGGATGACTTGAAGTTTACTAAACTCAGACCTCTCTCCCTTCAGTTCCCCCAAAAAATGACCCATAAATGAAAAAAAAGTATGGAAACGAAAGAATGAACATCAATCCTGTGATGTGAAGCTTCACTCATATCTGAGCTACTGTCACAAAAAAAAATATTCAACAACTGCTCCACAATCAGAATCCAGGATCACTAGGGATTGGTCAAAGATAGGTCTAATTGGTCAGAGAAGTTGAATCCAAGATTCTGATTGGTCAGAGAATTCACCAGGGATTAGTCAGAGATTGATCTGAATGTCAGATTCTGATTCTTGTTATTTGCTCACTCTTTTTAATCAAGCACTTAGGGTTGCACAGGTCAGGTGACTCTTAGTGTCGGTCTCGAGCCCGGATAAATGTAAAGGTTTGTGTTATGAACGACATCCAGTGTAAAACATGTGCCAAATCAATTCATACAGGATCGGTCGAGGCCCGGGTTACCAACGACCACCACAGGTATCGTTAACAGGGTACCAGTGGAAATTGGGCTACTGTTTGCTGAAGGAGGAGAAGGAGAGCAGGAAGATGTCTACAGAGACAGCAGGGAAAGGAGAAGTGGAGGAGAGTGGAGGTTCGGGTTGGTTCTATGACTGGTAAAGGGAGAGAGGGCGCTGATATGATGAGGAGAAAGGTAGATATGTTGTGTGTTCAGGAGACCAAGTGGAAAGGGAGTAAGATCAGGAACATTGGAGGTGTTTGAACTGTTCTATCATGGTGTGGCTGGAAAGAGAAATGGTGTAGGGGGGATTCTGAAGGAAGAGTACAGTAAAGCCCTATTCAGACGGGACTAGTTTTCCAAATGACGTTTGAGTAAGATTTTTTTTCAGCCGACGTCTGTCATTTCATGTATGGATTCGGACGGGACTAATATCTCCGTGTTTATTACGGAGGTAGGAGTGTCTGTGTTTTACATGTGGGCGTTGCACAAGACCACATGTCCGGGATGCATGGATTGCGTATGGTCATATGACAAAGCAGAAACTTGAATACCGGCGTGCTAGGGTTAGTACGGTAGTTCACGTTGACCAAAACACACAAGAAAACGCGTTTTGGAAAAAACATTTTTGGCAATCAGACATTCGCATTCGGACGAGATTAGATTTCCCAGAGGACTGCCGAGTTTGCTGAAAAACAGTAGGTAATTTGCTCTGGAATTTTTACAGAGGTCGTGTGAGAGAAAGACTGACATGGCAGATTCGAACGGGATTAAAATCACAAAGTACGTCTGTGAGACAGAAATTTCTCTAACGACCCCCTATAAAACTAGTCCCATCCAAATAGGGCTTAAGAGTGTAGTGGAGGTGAAGAAATGTGAAGGTGAAGGATGGGTGATGAATGTGAAGCTGGAAGTTGAAGGCGTGATGATAAATGTCATCAGTGCTTATGCGCCACAAGTCGGCTGTGAGATGAAGGAGAAGGAAAAATTCTAGAGTAAGTTAGATGAAGAAGGTGAACCTAGGAATGAAAGATTGGTGATTGGGGCAGACTTAAATGAGCATGTAGATGAAGGGAACAGAGGTGATGGGTAGGTATGGCTTTAAGGAGAGGAATGTGGAAGGGCAGATGGTGGTAGATTTTGCCAAAAGGATGTAAATGGCAGTGGTGAACATGTATTTTAAGAAAAAGGAGGATCACAGGGTAACGTATAAGAGTGGAGGAAGGTGCACACAGGTGGACTATGTTCTATGTAGGAGATGCAACCTGAAGGAGTTCGGAGACTGTAAGGTGTTGGCAGGGGACAGTGTAGCTAGACAGCATCGGATGGTGGTCTGTAGGATGGTTTTGAAGGTGAAGAAGAAAAGGAGGAGAGTGAGGACTAAAAGACGAATAAGATGGTGGAAACTGAAGGAGGAAGAGTGTAGTGTGAGGTTCAGGGAAGAGGTCAGACAGGAGCTCTGTGGTGGTGAAGAGGTGCTGGATGATTGTGGAACTACTGCAGAAGTGATAAGGGACCGCTAGAAAGGTACTTGGTGTAACATCTGGAAATAGAAAGGAAGACAAAGAGACGTGGTGGTGTAATGATTAGTGGTGAGAGTAGGGAGCAGGTTGAGAAGAGCCTGGAGAGGTGGAGGTACACGCTGGAGAGAAGGGGAATGAAAGTCAGTAGGAGTATGATATAGTACATGTGTGTGAATGAGAGGGAGGGCAGTGGAGGGGCGCGGTTGCAGGGAGGAGAAGGTGGAGGAGTTCAGGTACCTGGGGTCAACAGTGCAAAGTGATGGAGACTGTGTTAGAGAAGTGAAGAAAAGAGTGCATCAAGGGTGGAGTGGGAGGAGAAGAGTGATAGCAGGAGTGATTTGTGAAAGAAGAGTATCTGTGAAAGTGAAAGGGAAAGTTTATAGGACTGTGGTGAGACCTGAGATGTTGTATGGTTTAGAGACAGTGGCATTTAATAAAAGACAGGAGGTGGCGCTGAAGGTAGCAGAGCTGAAGATGTTGAGATGTTCGTTGGGAGTGATGACGATGGACAGGATTAAAAATTAGTTTATTAGAGGGACAGCGCATGTAGGACGTTTTGGAGACAAGGTGAGGGGGGGTGTGATTGAGATGGTTTGGACGCAGAGGAGGGACATGGGGTAATATCAGTAGGAGAATGCTGAGGATGGAGACACCAGGAAGGAGGAAAAAAGGAAGAACAAGGAGGAGGATTATGGATGTGGTGAGGAAAGACATGCAGGTAGTTGGGTTGAAAGAGGGAGATGTAGAGGACAGATGAGTATGGAGATGGATGATCCACTGTGGCGCCCCCTAATGGGAGAAGCCGAAAAAAGTTTTTTGCTCATTTTTTTTTAGGAGATCTGATGGCTTTCTAAAATATAAACTCTCTCTCTCTCTCTCTCTCTCTCTCTCTCTCTCTCTCTCTCTCTCTCTCTCTCTCTCTCTCTCATCTATTTCCTCTCTCTCTGTAAGTCTCAGTCCTGCCTCTGTCTGTCTCTCTCCTGATTTTTTTCAGGAAGTTTCTACTTTTTTCCTTAACGCTTTAGTCCTGAGGATGTGTAAATGAGAATCGCTGAGCCGTGGCTTTTGCTGTTAAATAAAAAGGAAGCAGGAGTGAGACGCAGATGATCATTAATAACACTTAGAGCTGATAATGCTTAATGAGGTACACAAACACCTGGCATGATGGGATGCCTCGAGGGACCAATGACATGCAACAAGGAAAACACAAGCGTCCCCTGTGGACAGAGCCGTCGCTGGGTATTATGCAAAATGTTCTTCCTGCTCCTGGGAGTTGGGGGGGGAAGACAGGGGGAGAGATTTGATATTTAAAAACAGACTTTTATTAACAAATTATACACACATATACAGTACATACATGCATATATAAATACTTTAAGTTAAATTAGTACTTGTTTGAGAAATTCAATATTGTTTTGTATACAGAAAATGATGACAGTGTGTGTGCAAAATAGAGCTCATATTCCATCATCCTGCACGGTCCTCCATTAACACACCATGTTTTCTCAAATGTTACTGAGTCCTTTGTCTTTTTGTAGTGTTTAAGTTGCACTCCTCTGTTCCAATGCTGATTCCACTGCTTAGATTTGTGTCCAGTTGAATACCAGGAATAATAGAGGACCAGTCAGGGGGACGGATTTGGGTTTAAATGCCACTTAAATATTATCCAGGTCCAAAAAAAAAATAAAAATAAAATATTTATATATATATATATATATATATATATATATATATATATATATATATATATATATGAGACAAGAAAGCTTTAGCAATTATCACATACTTAAATTATTGAACAAAAGTATTGGAACACCTGGATATAAAAAAAAATATATGTCAGATCTATATTCCAATAAGATTGGATCTGGGAGGCACGACTGAATAATTCAGTACTATCTTTAAATTTTATTTCTTCTCCATTTTTTTTTTATCAGAGCAGAAGAGCAGAGGTCATGAAGCTTGTATTTGGGGAAGTGAAGACAAGTTTAAGCACAGGATCTCGGTAGAGCTCAGGGTACAGGGGCAAATGTGGATATTTAGCGCCCCCTGTTGATCTGAAATGCTAAATTCAACACTCAGTGGAGGCAAAAAATACTGGAACAAAAGACTTTTAACAGCCATATGTGGTTCCAGTTCCTAGTATGTTGGGGGAACATAAGCGTGTAATGACCTCTTTGAATGCAGTAATAAAATATTTACTACTTTGAAGTTGTCCAGCTGTCTGGGCATCTCTGCTTAGACTGCTGCCCCCGTGACCCGGCCTCGGATAGGCGGGAGAAGATGGTATGGTATGGTATAAGTTGTCCAGCTTTATGGAGATCTAGTTTCTTGTATAACAAAGTAAAGTGTCAAAGAAGATTTTTTTTTAAACACAGAATGTACCTTTCATCCGTTTTTAGTTACACTGAATGTACCTGTGCGGGTGCAGAGCTCTCCTTTAAACCCACATGCAGGGGAAACTTTAGGAGGACTCAGCCTTCCTCCAGGCCAGCTGATGTAAACTCCAAAGGTAATAAATATGACTTTCTTTGTAAATTGTGGCGCTAGATTTCTTAGCTTCAACTTTCTTAACTTTCATGACTCTGAAAGTTTGTAGTTATGAATTCCTTTTAAATTCATACCAGATGTTCTTTTTAAAGTATTTTTAAATACTAGAGTTACACTCACGGCAAGAGGAGCTGGAGATCCGGTTGAGAACCCAAGACTGCAGTAGTGTGTAAT
>NC_139600.1:45000-57500 GCF_946808225.1 Silurus aristotelis | reverse complement strand
ACCATGACCCTGAGAGCTTCCCATCCATGCTCCCGGAAGTGATTGACCAGGTGAGTATCCATTTGTTTTCCTTTTAATATGTTGTGTTTGTGTTGTGTCATCCTGATCAAGATGGTGTTGCCCGTCTCTCCAACATATTGGGCTCCACATTGATTACAGGAAATGAGGTAAACACAATTTTTGCTGTGCACTGTACTTGAGCGATGAGTGGTGAAGACTTCCTTGGTAAATCTGTTTTGAATGTGTTGTTTTTGTTCCAGGTATTGTCCCTGATGTTTAGGTTTTCCCTGCTGAAGAGGATTAAGTTTGGCTCTGACCAAATAGTTTTGTAGGTTTTTGCTTTTCCTGAAAGCTGCAATGACTTTGTGGTCTCTGAATCTTGGTGTTTGTCCCAATATTTGTATAAAATTGGACCTTATCTCCCTGATAAGCTTCACAGAGACAGAGGAATATGTCAGAACGAGCGGCACGCTGGTGCCTTCCGCCCGGGTTCCTATTGTGAGGTAGGATTTAAAAATCCTCCTCAAAAAGGACCTTTTATATCCCCTGTTCCTGAGTGCTCTAAAGAGGATTCGTGTCGCTTCCATGAAGTCCCGTTCTCGGGTACATATGCGACGAAACCTCAGGAGTTGTGATTTGACCAGGCCAGAGTAAGTGTGTTTAGGGTGAAAGCTTTCCTTGTGTAGCAGAGCGTGTGTGTCTGTTTCCTTAAAGAAAACCTTGATGTCCAATTTTCGTGTGGAGCTGAAATCCGGGCCCTTGTAAGTCGTGGTGTCCAAAAAATCCACCGAGAGCTGGCCGATGGAGGATTTCAGTTTTATGGATGGGTTATGGTTGTTAAGTGTTGTTAAAAACTCATCAAACTCCCTCTCTGTGTGTGTCCAAACTCCCCATATATCATCAAGATATCTAAAATAATTAAGAGGCCGTTTATGGCACCGGGATAGGGCCGAGGTCTCCCATTCTGCCATAAATATGTTGGCGTAGGCCGGAGCAAACTTCTTCCCCATCGCTGTTCCCTTAATCTGAAGGAAGAATTCCCCATTGAACTCAAAGTCGTTCCTTTTTAGATTTATTTCTAACAACTGGATGAGTTCTTTATCAGGCCTGGATCTGTCCGGGTATTTTTGAAAAATATTTTTTACGGCCTGTATTCCTTCCTGGATGTCAATATTTGTGTAAAGGCTGTCAATGTCCATAGTGAACAGGACAGCCTCTTGGGGAATTTCAAGTGCTTTAACCTTTTGAATAAAATCATACGTGTCTTTTAAATAGCTAGGGTGGCCCGTGGAAAGGGGATTTAAATAAAAGTCCAGGAATTCGGCCGTATAGTACGTTTCGCTTCCGCAATCCGACACTATAGGCCTTCCTGGAGGAATTTCGTGGGGTTTTCTCCATTTGGCCGGATCTTTATGTATTTTAGGGAGCATGTAGAATCTCCTGCTCCTGGGCTCTGTGTCCCCCAAGAGATAGGACTTCTGTTTGGCATTTATGTGCTTTTTTGTATACAGGATCTGAACTATTTCTTTGACTAGGGGTACGGTGTCTGGATAAATGGGTTTGTCTAATTTTTTATAATAAGTTCTATCCTGTAATTGTCTGTACCCTTCCCATAGATATTGCTCACGGTCCATAATAACCGTTGCACTGCCCTTGTCAGCTGGTTTGATGATAATGTTTTGGTTATTTTTTAGTTCTTCAAGAGCACTGATTTCCTCAGGAGTGAGGTTACGTTGTTCCCAATATGGTCTGCAGTGTCTCTTGAAGGATCTAAGGTCTGTATCAAACAATGTGAGAAGTTCAGTGGGCAGTTTATCCATGGGTGGGACCCAGTCCGATTTAGGTGTGAAAGGTGAGGGAGTTTGATCCGTGTCATTTTGAAAATAAGATGCCAATTTTAGTCTTCGGTGGTATTGTTGCAGATCATACCGCATTTGCCTCCCGCTATATTGTCTGTTAATTTTCCATGCTGGAATAAAAGTTAGGCCTCTATTAAGCAGGCTGAATTGTGGGTGAGTGATTTTGGTTTTCTTGGCCGAAACAACCACATTTTTGTTCCCCTCCTGTGCATGCAGGCTTATGGGGAGGTTTAATTTAAATATTGAAGCCAATGTTCCAGCATTTTTCCGGCTGTACTCCCTGTCCAGTGAATATTGTCACTCTCCGTGTGGAACTCTGATCTGGGCAGGGCCGGAATATGATTCAGGTTGGCAGTGATGTAACCACTCAGGATGTTTAATTGTGTTTGCTCTTTTGTTGGGAGCGTTCCTGAAAAGTTAAGTTCCGGAACCCAAATCCGAGCAAGCGGGAATTTTTCTTTCGCCGCTCTTACTGCCGCCTGCATTTGTTTAATGGCAGTGTCTTTGGCGTTTTGAGTCCGACTGTTAATGCCCAGCGCTAAAATAAGATGCTCTACATCATTCGAGACCAAGATTTTATTTATCACGGCCTCCATGTGTCTGAACGTGGCCCCAGGATAGCTTTCTATTTGGAGGTCTGGGTTCTTAAAGGGGGGAATCCTGGAGAGATTGGAATCCCCAATAATCAGCCATTTTTTTCGGACAGTTAGTTTCCACTCTAACATTTTTCTGGGAGTGTTGATGTGCCTGTTTGGAACAGACTCACTGGAGTCACATGGTGTTGCAGAGGGCACCTTGAGCTCCACGTTCATACGGGCCTGTGTGGCTGTTCTAAGGCTGCCGATTTTGTCTGGGCTTAGGGTCACCCTTTGTGAGTTGCCGTCATAATTCTGTTCGCACTCTCCCTGGTCCTCGATAATAACAAGTTCCTCTTCCCATCTAACACAGGGATTGGAACTCGGGCGAGGAGTGCGTTGTGCTTTTGGGGAGGAGGGAGGATCTAGCGTGATATCGGACTGACTGTCCGAATCCTCTTCCCTAAAAGGGGACCAATCGTTTGGTGGATCTGTCATGGTGGAAGTTGTTCTGGAAGATTTTGGTACTGGTTGGGTGGGCAAATCTGGTAGGGAGTGTGCCTCGGCCTCAGCGTGCACAAAGACCTGCACCGCTATGGCACCGCCCGCTGTGTCAGGTGGTAGAGAAGAAGCAGCAAGGACACTTTGCGTCTCTGCTTCCTCTCTCGCTTCCTCCACCTCAGTAGTGGGTGTAGGGATCTTCCATTTGTCACCTATCAGTGTGTGAGCATCCTGTATTGATTTGTATCTCAGCCTTTTACCAATCCCACGTTTTGCCCATAACACAGCAGTGTTAAAGCATTCTTCCCAGCCCCGGGAAGGATAGTGCTGCAGCTTGGCCATTTCTTCCACCAATGTGTCCTCATAATGATTTTTAAGGATCAACATGGTGGTATAGGCCCAGTTTTTAGCATTGCCTTCTATAAGGGCTTGTGTTGTGGGATTTGGCAGAGCTGGTTTAATGACCTCGGATAGATTTTTCTCCATCTTGGTCAATGCAGGAGGTTGTTCATGGCTCACATTATTTTTGTGGTGTACCAGTTTCATTATTTTGAACAAGGTACGGGTTTTTGTAACAAAATCTGGGTCATCTGATTGCTTTTGAGCAACATTTTTTTGTCTCTGTTGTGTGCTCGTTTTTTGCTGTTGTGGACGAGTTGTCCATGTTTGATTTGTTTTTTGTGGGATCCTTGTGACAGGTCCCCAACGGACCTGAGGTTCAAAAAATTGTGGTCTGAAAGACCGCTGATGTGATGCAGTACGGTAAGTATTTGGTGCCCTCGTGTGGCCTGAAAATTTAACTGCATTTGCATAGAAGAGGGCCCTTTGTTCCTGTGCATGACGTAGGTTCTGGTTATTGCCATATTTAACCACGTCTGCATAAGAGAATGGCCTCTCTCCTTGTGGATGGTGTCCCGTACGGTGGTGAGGACGGTGCATAGCTGTGTTTCGGACAGCACGCCTGCGTCCACGGGTGACAACCATCCAACCATCTCTGTCTGGCAGAATCATATTTTCCGAAAAGCTTTTCTTTTATATTGCTTTTTAAACAAAATATATATTTGGGATGTTTTTTGTGTATTGAAATAAAATAAAATACAGAACTGAAATCAAGAATCTTTGATTTTTTTAATTTTTCAAAAATAATTCTCTCTGAGAATTTGAAAATAAAATCAAGCAGTTGCCTGATTTTAAATAAAAATAATAAAATGTGCTTTTAAAGAAATATTTTCCTGAAAATAAATTCTCTCTGAGAGCTTGAAAATAAACTGAGCAGTTGCCTCAGTTTAAATGAGAAAAATAAAATTAAATAAAACAAAATAGAAATATTCTCAAAATATTTTTTTTTCAAAAGATTCAAATGAAAATGGAACAAGCCGTTGCAACGTTTCGGTTCCCTTAGAACCTTCTTCAGGCAGGCTTGTTCAGAGTATTTGCAAAAAATATTCTTTCTTTGAAAATAAAATAGATTCAGGATCAAAATAAAGCTTGAGTGTGTCTCTAATCGAGCTGGAAGAAGTGGGGAAGATTCAGTCCTCTGAGCAGCCTCTTATATAGTGTAAAGAGGCGGGTCCAATTCAAATGAGCCAATGAGAACCATTTCCCAGCTCAATTTCAAAAAGAAATAGTTCTCAGCCAATAGAATACACCTGTATTTTAGTGTATTGAGAAAAGGCATTTTTTGAAATTTGATGAGGATTAATGAATTAAATGAATTATTTAATAATAATTAAATTAATAATGATTTAAAGAATTTTGCATGACCCTAGGTTTTTAACAGGCATGAGGCACGGGCCGGTTAGGGTTGGGGTTAAGGTTAGCGGTTAGGTTTAGGGTTAAGGTTAGGATTAAGGGTTAGGGATAGAAATTGGGGGTTAGGGTTAGGATTTAGGATTAGGGTTAGAAATTAGGGTTAGGGATAGAGATTAGGGTTAAGGTTAGGTTTTAGGGTTAGGGCTAGAAATTAGGGTAAGGGTTAGGATTTAGGGTTAGGATTAGGATTTATGGTTAGGGCTAGAAATTAGAGTTAGGGTTAGAGTTAAGGGTTAAGGTTAGGTTTTAGGGTTAGGGTTAGAAATTAGGGTTAGGATTAGGATTTAGGGTTAGGGATAGAAATTAGGGTTAGGGATAGAAATTAGGGTTAGGGTTAGGGATGGAAATTAGGGTTAAGGTTAGGTTTTAGAGTTAGGGATAGAAATTAGGGTTAGGGTTGGGGTTAGGTTTTAGGGATAGGATTTAGGGTTAGGGATAGAAATTAGGGTTAAGGTTAGGTTTTAGGGTTAGGGACAGAAATTAGGGTTAAGGTTAGGGTTAGGGTTGGGGTTAGGTTTTGGGGTTAGGGTTAGAAGTTAGGGTTAGGTTTTAGGGTTAGGCCTAGAAATTAGGGTTAGGGTTAGGGATAGAAATAAAGGTTAAGGTTAGGTTTTAGGGTTAGGGATAGAAATTAGGGTTAGGTTTAGGGTTAGGGTTGGGTTTAGGTTTTGGGGTTAGGATTAGGATGTAGGGTTATGGTTAGAAATTAGGGTTAGGGATAGAAATTAAGGTTAAGGTTAGGATTAGGTTAAGGTTAGGGTTAGGGTTGTGGTTAGGGATACAATTCAGGGTTAGGGTTAGGTTTTAGAATTAGGGTTAGGTTTAGGTTAAGGTTAGGGCTTAGGGTTAGGGATAGGAATTAGGGTTAGGATTTAGGGTTAGGGATAGAAATTAGGGTTAGGGTTAGGTTTAGAGTCAGAGGAAGGTGCTAACCTGTTTGCACAGGCCATCAATGCCCCCTAAGAATATTTTATTCACCTCTCATTGAGGCCTTGGGGATAAACAGTACTTAATTTCTGAATCCAAATTCTCTCTGCTCTTTTCCTCAGGGGTACAGACCATTGTGGGTTTGCCTGTAGCACCATGACCCTGAGAGCTTCCCATCCATGCTCCCGGAAGTGATTGACCAGGTGAGTATCCATTTGTTTTTCTTTTAATATGTTGTGTTTGTGTTGTGTCATCCTGATCAAGATGGTGTTGCCCGTCTCTCCAACATATTGGGCTCCACATTGATTACAGGAAATGAGGTAAACACAATTTTTGCTGTGCACTGTACTTGAGCGATGAGTGGT
Organism: Silurus aristotelis; assembly: GCF_946808225.1. Lineage (NCBI taxonomy): Eukaryota > Metazoa > Chordata > Actinopteri > Siluriformes > Siluridae > Silurus > Silurus aristotelis. The sequence goes on along the minus strand of NC_139600.1, from coordinate 51,461 downwards.
GAAGACTTCCTTGGTAAATTTGTTTTGAATATGTTGTTTTTGTTCCAGGTATTGTCCCTGATGTTTAGGTTTTCCCTGCTGAAGAGGATTAAGTTTGGCTCTGACCAAATAGTTTTGTAGGTTTTTGCTTTTCCTGAAAGCTGCAATGACTTTGTGGTCTCTGAATCTTGGTGTTTGTCCCAATATTTGTATAAAATTGGACCTTATCTCCCTGATAAGCTTCACAGAGACAGAGGAATATGTCAGAACGAGCGGCACGCTGGTGCCTTCCGCCCGGGTTCCTATTGTGAGGTAGGATTTAAAAATCCTCCTCAAAAAGGACCTTTTATATCCCCTGTTCCTGAGTGCTCTAAAGAGGATTCGTGTCGCTTGCATGAAGTCCCGTTCTCGGGTACATATGCGACGAAACCTCAGGAGTTGTGATTTGACCAGGCCAGAGTAAGTGTGTTTAGGGTGAAAGCTTTCCTTGTGTAGCAGAGCGTGTGTGTCTGTTTCCTTAAAGAAAACCTTGATGTCCAATTTTCGTGTGGAGCTGAAATCCGGGCCCTTGTAAGTCGTGGTGTCCAAAAAATCCACCGAGAGCTGGCCGATGGAGGATTTCAGTTTTATGGATGGGTTATGGTTGTTAAGTGTTGTTAAAAACTCATCAAACTCCCTCTCTGTGTGTGTCCAAACTCCCCATATATCATCAAGATATCTAAAATAATTAAGAGGCCGTTTATGGCACCGGGATAGGGCCGAGGTCTCCCATTCTGCCATAAATATGTTGGCGTAGGCCGGAGCAAACTTCTTCCCCATCGCTGTTCCCTTAATCTGAAGGAAGAATTCCCCATTGAACTCAAAGTCGTTCCTCTTTAGATTTATTTCTAACAACTGGATGAGTTCTTTATCAGGCCTGGATTTGTCCGGGTATTTTTGAAAAATATTTTTTACGGCCTGTATTCCTTCCTGGATGTCGATATTTGTGTAAAGGCTGTCAATGTCCATAGTGAACAGGACAGCCTCTTGGGGAATTTCAAGTGCTTTAACTTTTTGAATGAAGTCATATGTGTCTTTTAAATAGCTAGGGTGGCTCGTGGAAAGGGGATTTAAATAAAAGTCCAGGAATTCGGCCGTATAGTACGTTTCGCTTCCGCAATCCGATACTATAGGCCTTCCTGGAGGAATTTCGTGGGGTTTGCTCCATTTGGCCGGATCTTTATGTATTTTAGGGAGCATGTAGAATCTCCTGCTCCTGGGCTCTGTGTCCCCCAAGAGATAGGACTTCTGTTTGGCATTTATGTGCTTTTTTGTATACAGGATCTGAACTATTTCTTTGACTAGGGGTACGGTGTCTGGATAAATGGGTTTGTCTAATTTTTTATAATAAGTTCTATCCTGTAATTGTCTGTACCCTTCCCATAGATATTGCTCACGGTCCATAATAACCGTTGCACTGCCCTTGTCAGCTGGTTTGATGATAATGTTTTGGTTATTTTTTAGTTCTTCAAGAGCACTGATTTCCTCAGGAGTGAGGTTACGTTGTTCCCAATATGGTCTGCAGTGTCTCTTGAAGGATCTAAGGTCTGTATCAAACAATGTGAGAAGTTCAGTGGGCAGTTTATCCATGGGTGGGACCCAGTCCGATTTAGGTGTGAAAGGTGGGGGAGTTTGATCTGTGTCATTTTGAAAATAAGATGCCAATTTTAGTCTTCGGTGGTATTGTTGCAGATCATACCGCATTTGCCTCCCGCTATATTGTCTGTTAATTTTCCATGCTGGAATAAAAGTTAGGCCTCTATTAAGCAGGCTGAATTGTGGGTGAGTGATTTTGGTTTTCTTGGCCAAAACAACCACATTTTTGTTCCCCTCCTGTGCATGCAGGCTTATGGGGAGGTTTAATTTAAATATTGAAGCCAATGTTCCAGCATTTTTCCGGCTGTACTCCCTGTCCAGTGAATATTGTCACTCTCCGTGTGGAACTCTGATCTGGGCAGGGCCGGAATATGATTCAGGTTGGCAGTGATGTAACCACTCAGGATGTTTAATTGTGTTTGCTCTTTTGTTGGGAGCGTTCCTGAAAAGTTAAGTTCCGGAACCCAAATCCGAGCAAGCGGGAATTTTTCTTTCGCCGCTCTTACTGCCGCCTGCATTTGTTTAATGGCAGTGTCTTTGGCGTTTTGAGTCCGACTGTTAATGCCCAGCGCTAAAATAAGATGCTCTACATCATTCGAGACCAAGATTTTATTTATCACGGCCTCCATGTGTCTGAACGTGGCCCCCGGATAGCTTTCTATTTGGAGGTCTGGGTTCTTAAAGGGGGGAATCCTGGAGAGGTTGGAATCCCCAGTGACCAGGTATTTCTTACGGACAGTCAGTTTCCACTCTATCATTTTTCTGGGCGTGTTTATGTGCCTATTTGGAACACCCTCACTGGAGTCACATGGTGTTGCCGAAGGCACCTTGAGCTCCATATTAATACGGGCCTGTGTGGCTGTTCTAAGGCTGCCGATTTTGTCTGGGCTTAGGGTCACCCTTTGTGAGCTGCCGTCATTATTCTGCTCGCACTCTCCCTGGTCCTCGATAATAACGAGTTCCTCTTCCCATCTAACACAGGGATTGGAACTCGGGCAAGGAGTGCGTTGCGCTTTTGGGGAGGCAGGAGGATCTAGGGCGATTTCGGACTGACTGTCCGAATCTTCTTCCCTATAAGGCGACCAATCGTTTGGTGGATCTGTCATGGTGGAAGTGGTTCTGGAAGATTTTGGTTCTGGTTGGGTGGACAGATCTGGTAGGGAGTGTGCCTCGGCCTCGGCATGCACCGAGGCCTGCACCGCGATGGCACCGTCAGCTGCTTCAGGTGATAGAGAAGAAGCAGCAGGGACACTTTGCGTCTCTGCTTCCTCTCTCGCCTCCTCCACATCAGCAGTGGGTGTAGGGATCTTATATTTGTCCCCTATCAGTGTGTGAGCATCCTGTATTGATCTATACCTCAGTCTTTTCCCAATCCCACGTTTTGCCCATAACACAGCAGTGTTAAAACATTCTTCCCAGCCTCGGGAAGGATATTGCTGCAGCTTGGCCATTTCTTCCACCAATGTGTCCTCATAATGGTTTTTGAGGATCAACATGGTGGTATAGGCCCAGTTTTTAGCATTGCCTTCTATGAGGGCTTGTGTTGTGGGGTTTGGCAGAGCTGGTTTGATGACCTCAGATAGATTTTTCTCCATCTTGGTCAATGCAGGAGGTTGTTCATGGCTCACATTATTTTTGTGGTGTACCAATTTAATTATTTTGAACATGGTACGAGTTTTTGTTAGAAAATCCGGGTCATCTAATTGTTTTTGAACAACTTTTTGTCTCTGCTGTGTGTTCTTTTTTTGTTGTTGTGGATGAGTTGTCCATGTTCGATTTACTTTTTGTGGGATCATTGTGACAGGTCCCCAACAGACCTGAGGTTCAAAAAATTGTGGTCTGAAAGACCGCTGACGTGATGCAGTACGGTAAGTATTTGCTGCCCTCGTGTGGCCTGAAAATTTAACTGCGTTTGTATAGGAGAGAGCCCTTTGTCCCTGTGCATGACGTAGGTTCTGGTTATTGCCATATTTAACCACGTCTGCATAAGAGAATGACCTCTCTCCTTGTGGATGGTGTCCCGTACGGTGGTGAGGACGGTGCATAGGTGTGTCTTGGACAGCACGCCTGCGTCCACGGGTGACAACCATCCAGCCATCTCTGTCTGGCAGAATCATTTTTTCAAAGAGTTTTTCTTTTCTATTGCTTTTTAAACAAAATATTTATCTGGGATGTTTTTGTGTAATCAAATAAAATAAAATAATGAACTGAAATCAAGAATCTTTTTGTGTTTTTTCAAAATAAATCTCTCTTGAGAATTTGAAAATAAAATCAAGCAGTTGCCTGATTTTAAATAAAAATAATAAAATAATGTGCTCTCAAAGGAATATTTTCCTGAAAAAAGTCTCTAAAGAGCTTGAAAATAAACCAAGCAGTTGGCTTAGTTTAAATGGGAAAATAAAATAAAATCCTTATAAAAGAAATGCTTTTTTTCCGAAAGATTTCTGAAAGCTGAGAAAGGAACAAGCTGTTGCAACGTTTCGGTTCCCTTAGAACCTTCTTCAGGCAGGCTTGTTCAGAGTATTTGCAAAAAATATTCTTTCTTTGAAAATAAAATAGATTCAGGATCAAAATAAAGCTTGAGTGTGTCTCTAATCGAGCTGGAAGAAGTGGGGGAAGATTCAGTCCTCTGAGCAGCCTCTTATATAGTGTAAAGAGGCGGGTCCAATTCAAATGAGCCAATGAGAACCATTTCCCAGCTCAATTTCAAAAAGAAATAGTTCTCAGCCAATAGAATACACCTGTATTTCAGTGTATTGAGAAAAGGCATTTTTTGAAATTTGATGAGGATTAATGAATTAAATGAATTATTTAATAATAATTAAATTAATAATTAATGATTTAAAGAATTTTGCATGACCCTAGGTTTTTAACAGGCATGAGGCACGGGCCGGTTAGGGTTGGGGTTAAGGTTAGCGGTTAGGTTTAGGGTTAAGGTTAGGATTAAGGGTTAGGGATAGAAATTGGGGGTTAGGGTTAGGATTTAGGATTAGGGTTAGAAATTAGGGTTAGGGATAGAGATTAGGGTTAAGGTTAGGTTTTAGGGTTAGGGCTAGAAATTAGGGTAAGGGTTAGGATTTAGGGTTAGGATTAGGATTTATGGTTAGGGCTAGAAATTAGAGTTAGGGTTAGAGTTAAGGGTTAAGGTTAGGTTTTAGGGTTAGGGTTAGAAATTAGGGTTAGGATTAGGATTTAGGGTTAGGGATAGAAATTAGGGTTAGGGATAGAAATTAGGGTTAGGGTTAGGGATGGAAATTAGGGTTAAGGTTAGGTTTTAGAGTTAGGGATAGAAATTAGGGTTGGGGTTAGGTTTTAGGGATAGGATTTAGGGTTAGGGATAGAAATTAGGTTTAAGGTTAGGTTTTAGGGTTAGGGACAGAAATTAGGGTTAAGGTTAGGGTTAGGGTTGGGGTTAGGTTTTGGGGTCAGGGTTAGAAGTTAGGGTTAGGTTTTGGGGTTAGGCCTAGAAATTAGGGTTAGGGATAGAAATAAAGGTTAAGGTTAGGTTTTAGGGTTAGGGATAGAAATTAGGGTTAGGTTTAGGGTTAGGGTTGGGTTTAGGTTTTGGGGTTAGGATTAGGATGTAGGGTTATGGTTAGAAATTAGGGTTAGGGATAGAAATTAAGGTTAAGGTTAGGATTAGGTTAAGGTTAGGGTTAGGGTTGTGGTTAGGGATACAATTCAGGGTTAGGGTTAGGTTTTAGAATTAGGGTTAGGTTTAGGTTAAGGTTAGGGCTTAGGGTTAGGGATAGGAATTAGGGTTAGGATTTAGGGTTAGGGATAGAAATTAGGGTTAGGGTTAGGGTTTAGGGTTTAGGGTTAGGGTTAGGGTTAGGGGAAATAGACGCAGCTCCAGGAACCATGTCAAAATCCGAGTGGGGATTAGGGTTGGGTTTAGGGTTAGGGTTGGGGTTAGGGTTAGGGTGGGGTTGGGGTTAGGGTTAGGGTGGGGTTGGGGTTAGGGTTAGGGAGGGGTTGGGGTTAGGGTTAGGGTTAGGGAGGGGTTGGGGTTAGGGTTAGGGAGGGGTTAGGGTTAGGGAGGGGTTGGGGTTAGGGTTAGGGTTAGGGAGGGGTTGGGGTTAGGGTTAGGGCTATGGATTGGTAAGGAAACTCAGATATAGACAAGCCCGGAGCCCACGTTGTGCACTGGCCTACTCCAAGTCACTAAGCACTCACATCTCCTCCGCCGCCGGTGACAAGTGGCAGGAAAATTGCCCTTAAACGTGTGTTTTTTTTGTTTTACGGATGAGAACTGGGTTAGGGTTAGCGGTTAGGTTTAGGGTTAAGGTTAGGATTAAGGGTTAGGGATAGAAATTGGGGGTTAGGGTTAGGATTTAGGATTAGGGTTAGAAATTAGGGTTAGGGATAGAAATTAGGGTTAAGGTTAGGTTTTAGGTTTAGGGCTAGAAATTAGGGTTAGGATTTAGGGTTAGGATTAGGATTTATGGTTAGGGCTAGAAATTAGAGTTAGGGTTAGAGTTAAGGGTTAAGGTTAGGTTTTAGGGTTAGGGTTAGAAATTAGGGTTAGGATTAGGATTTAGGGTTAGGGATAGAAATTAGGGTTAAGGTTAGATTTAGGGTTAGGGATAGAAATTAGGGTTAGGGTTAGGGATGGAAATTAGGGTTAAGGTTAGGTTTTAGGGCTAGGGTTAGGGATAAAGGTTAGGGTTAGGATGAGGATTTAGGGTTAGGGCTAGGAATTAGGGTTAGGGCTAGAAATTAGGGTTAAGGTTAGCTTTAAGGGTTAGGGATAGAAATTAGGGTTAGGGATAGAAATTAGGGTTACGGTTAGGTTTTAGGGTTAGGGATAGAAATTTGGGTTAGGGTTGGGGTTAGGTTTTTGGGGT
>NC_139600.1:27500-40000 GCF_946808225.1 Silurus aristotelis | reverse complement strand
GACCAGGGGTACGGTGTCTGGATAAATTGGTTTATCTAATTTTTGGTAATAAGTTCTATCCTGTAATTGTCTGTACCCTTCCCACAGATATTGCTCACGGTCCATAATAACCGTTGCACTGCCCTTGTCAGCTGGTTTGATGATAATATTTTGGTTATTTTTTAACTCTTCAAGAGCACTGATTTCCTCAGGAGTGAGGTTAAGTTGTTCCCAATATGGTCTGCAGTGTCTCTTGAAGGATCTAAGGTCTGTATCGAACAACGTGAGAAGATCAGTGGGCAGTTTATCTATGGGTGGGACCCAGTCTGATTTAGGTGTGAAAGGTGGGGGAGTTTGATCTGCGTCATTTTGAAAATAGGATGCCAATTTTAGTCTTCGGTGGTATTGTTGCAGATCATATCGCATTTGCCTCCTGTTGTATTGTTTACTGATTTTCCATGCTGGAATAAAGGTTAGGCCTCTATTAAGCAGGCTGAATTGTTGGTAAGTGATTTTGTTTTTTTTGGCTAAGACAACAACATTTTTGTTCCCCTCCTGTGCATGCAGGCTTATGGGGAGATTTAATTTAAATGTTGAAGCCAATGCTCCAGCATTTTTCTGGCTGTATTAACTGTCCAGTGAATATTGTCACTCTCAGTGTGAAACTCTGATCTGGGCAGGGCCGGAATATGATTTAGGTTGGCAGTGATGTAACCACTCAGGATGTTTAATTGTGTTTGCTCTTTTGTTGGGAGCGTTCCTGAAAAGTTAAGTTCCGGAACCCAAATCTGCGCAACCGGGAATTTTTCTTTCGCCGCTCTTACTGCCGCCTGCATTTGTTTAATGGCAGTGTCTTTGGCGTTCTGAGTCCGACTGTTGATGCCCAGTGCCAAAATAAGGTGCTCAACATCATTGGAGACCGCGATTTTGTTTATCACGGCCTCCATGTGTCTGAACGTGGCCCCCGGATAGCTTTCTATTTGGAGGTCTGGGTTCTTAAAGGGGGGAATTCTGGAGAGGTTGGAATCCCCATTGGCTCACATTGTTTTTGTGGTGTACCAATTTAATTATTTTGAACATGGTACGAGTTTTTGTTACAAAATCCGGGTCATCTAACTGTTTTTGAACAACATTTTGTCTCTGCTGTGTGTTCTTTTTTTGTTGTTGTGGATGAGTTGTCCATGTTCGATTTACTTTTTGTGGGATCATTGTGACAGGTCCCCAACAGACCTGAGGTTCAAAAAATTGTGGTCTGAAAGACCGCTGACGTGATGCAGTACGGTAAGTATTTGGTGCCCTCGTGTGGCCTGAAAATTTAACTGCGTTTGTATAGGAGAGGGCCCTTTGTCCCTGTGCATGACGTAGGTTCTGGTTATTGCCATATTTAACCACGTCTGCATAAGAGAATGGCCTCTCTCCTTGTGGATGGTGTCCCGTACGGTGGTGAGGACGGTGCATAGGTGTGTTTTGGACAGCACGCCTGCGTCCACGGGTGACAACCATCCAACCATCTCTGTCTGGCAGAATCATATTTTTTTTAAAAAGCTTTTCTTTTCTATTGCTTTTTGAACAAAATATTTATTTGGGATGTTTTTGTGTATTGAAATAAAATCAAATAAAGAACTGAAATCAAGGATCTTGGTTTTGTTATTTTCAAAAGTAATTCTCTTTAAAAATTCGAAAAATAAAATCAAGCAGTTGCCTGATTTTAAATAAAAATAATGAAATGTGCTGTCAAGGAATATTTTTGTGAAAGAAAATTCTCTCTGAGAGCTTGAAAATAAACTGAGCAGTTGCCTCAGTTTAATAAAACAAAATAGAAATATTCTCAAAAAGAAATGTTTTTTTTCAAAAGATTCAAATGAAAATGGAACAAGCCGTTGCAACGTTTCGGTTCCTTTAGAACCTTCTTCAGGCAGGCTTGTTCAGAGTATTTGCAAAAAATATTCTTTCTTTGAAAATAAAATAGATTCAGGATCAAAATAAAGCTTGAGTGTGTCTCTAATCGAGCTGGAAGAAGTGGGGAAGATTCAGTCCTCTGAGCAGCCTCTTATATAGTGTAAAGAGGCGGGTCCAATTCAAATGAGCCAATGAGAACCATTTCCAAGCTCAATTTCAAAAAGAAATAGTTCTCAGCCAATAGAATACACCTGTATTTCAGTGTATTGAGAAAAGGCTTTTTTTGAAATTTGATGAGGATTAATGAATTAAATGAATTATTTAGTAATAATTAAATTAATAATTAATGAATTAAAGAATTTTGCATGACCCTAGGTTTTTAACAGGCATGAGGCACGGGCCGGTTAGGGTTGGGGTTAAGGTTAGCGGTTAGGTTTAGGGTTAAGGTTAGGATTAAGGGTTAGGGATAGAAATTGGGGGTTAGGGTTAGGATTTAGGATTAGGGTTAGAAATTAGGGTTAGGGATAGAAATTAGGGTTAAGGTTAGGTTTTAGGTTTAGGGCTAGAAATTAGGGTTAGGGTTAGGATTTAGGGTTAGGATTAGGATTTATGGTTAGGGCTAGAAATTAGAGTTAGGGTTAGAGTTAAGGGTTAAGGTTAGGTTTTAGGGTTAGGGTTAGAAATTAGGGTTAGGATTAGGATTTAGGGTTAGGGATAGAAATTAGGGTTAAGGTTAGATTTAGGGTTAGGGATAGAAATTAGGGTTAGGGTTAGGGATGGAAATTAGGGTTAAGGTTAGGTTTTAGGGCTAGGGTTAGGGATAAAGGTTAGGGTTAGGATTAGGATTTAGGGTTAGGGCTAGGAATTAGGGTTAGGGCTAGAAATTAGGGTTAAGGTTAGCTTTAAGGGTTAGGGATAGAAATTAGGGTTACGGTTAGGTTTTAGGGTTAGGGATAGAAATTAGGGTTAGGGTTGGGGTTAGGTTTTTGGGGTTAGGATTAGGATTTAGAGTTAGAAATTAGAGTTAGGTTTTAGGGTTAGGGTTGGGGTTAGGTTTTGGGGTTAGGATTTAGAGTTAGGGTTAGAAATTAGGGTTAGGTTTTAGGGTAAGGCCTAGAAATTAGGGTTAGGGTTAGGGATAGAAATTAAGGTTAAGGTTAGGGTTAGGGATAGAAATTAGGATTAGGTTTAAGGTTAGGGTTGGGGTTAGGTTTTGGGGTTAGGATTAGGATTTAGGGTTAGAAATTAGGGTTAGGGATAGAAATTAGGGTTAAGGTTAGGGTTATGGTTAGGTTAGGGTTAGGGGTACAAATTAGGGTTAGGTTTTAGAATTAGGGTTAGGTTAAGGTTAAGGTTAGGGATAGAAATTAGGGTTAGGGTTAGGTTTTAGGGTCAGGGTTAGGATTTAGGGTTAGGGATAGAAATTAGGGTTAGGGTTAGGTTTTAGGATTAGGGTTAGGGATAGAAATTAGGGTTAGGGTTAGGTTTAGAGTCAGAGGAAGGTGCTAACCTGTTTGCACAGGCCATCAATGCCCCCTAAGAATATTTTATTCACCTCTCGTTGAGGCCTTGGGGATAAGCAGTACTTAATTTCTGAATCCAAATTCTCTCTGCTCTTTTCCTCAGGGGTACAGACCATTGTGGGTTTGCCTGTAGGACCATGACCCTGAGAGCTTCCCATCCATGCTCCCGGAAGTGTTTGACCAGGTGAGTATCTATTTGTTTTCCTTTTAATATGTTGTGTTTGTGTTGTGTCATCCTGATCAAGATGGTGTTGCCCGTCTCTCCAACATATTGGGCTCCACATTGATTACAGGAAATGAGGTAGACACAATTTTTGCTGTGCACTGTACTTGAGCGATGAGTGGTGAAGACTTCCTTGGTGAATTTGTTTTGAATGTGTTGTTTTTGTTCCAGATATTGTACCTGATGTTTAGGTTTTCCCTGCTGAAGAGGATTGAGTTTGGCCCTGACCAAATAGTCTTGCAGGTTTTTGCATTTCCTGAAAGCTGCAATGACTTTGTGGTCTCTGAATCTTGGTGTTTGTCCCAATATTTGCATGAAGTTGGACCTTATCTCCTTGATAAGCTTCACAGAGACAGAGGAATATGTCAGGACGAGCGGCACGCTGGTGCCTTCCGCCCGGGTTCCTATTGTGAGGTATGATTTGAAAATCCTCCTCAAAAAGGACCTTTTATATCCCCTGTTCCTGAGTGCTCTAAAGAGGATTCGTGTCGCTTCCATGAAGTCCCGTTCTCGGGTACATATGCGACGAAACCTCAGGAGTTGTGATTTGACCAGGCCAGAGTAAGTGTGTTTAGGGTGAAAGCTCTCCTTGTGCAGTAGAGCGTGTGTGTCTGTTTCCTTAAAAAAGACCTTAATGTCCAGTTTGTGTGTGGAACTGAAATCCGGGCCTTTGTAGGTCGTTGTGTCCAAAAAATCCAACGAGAGCTGACTAATGGAGGATTTCAGTTTTATGGATGGGTTATGGTTGTTAAGTGTTGTTAAAAACTCATCAAACTCCCTCTCTGTGTGTGTCCAAACTCCCCAAATATCATCAAGATATCTATAATAATAAAGGGGCCGTTTATGGCATCGGGATAGGGCCGAGGTCTCCCATTCTGCCATAAATATGTTGGCGTAGGCCGGAGCAAACTTCTTCCCCATCGCTGTTCCTTTAATCTGAAGGAAGAATTCCCCATTGAACTCAAAGTCGTTCCTTTTTAGATTTATTTCTAATAATTGGATGAGTTCTTTATCAGGCCTGGATCTGTCCGGGTATTTTTGAAAAATATTTTTTATGGCCTGTATTCCTTCCTGGATGTCGATATTGGTGTAAAGGCTGTCAATGTCCATAGTAAACAGGACAGCCTCTTGGGGAATTTCGAGTCCTTTAACTTTCTGAATAAAGTCATACGTGTCTTTTAAATAGCTAGGGTGGCCCGTGGAAAGGGGATTTAAATGAAAGTCCAGGAATTCGGCCGTGTAGTACGTTTCGCTTCCGCAATCCGACACTATAGGCCTTCCTGGAGGAATTTCGTTTGGTTTGCTCCATTTGGCCGGATCTTTGTGGATTTTAGGGAGCATGTAGAATCTCCTGCTCCTGGGCTCTGTGTCACCCAAGAGATAGGACTTCTGTTTGGCATTTATGCACTTTTTTGTATATAGGATCTGAACTATTTCCTTGACCAGGGGTACGGTGTCTGGATAAATTGGTTTATCTAATTTTTGGTAATAAGTTCTATCCTGTAATTGTCTGTACCCTTCCCACAGATATTGCTCACGGTCCATAATAACCGTTGCACTGCCCTTGTCAGCTGGTTTGATGATAATATTTTGGTTATTTTTTAACTCTTCAAGAGCACTGATTTCCTCAGGAGTGAGGTTAAGTTGTTCCCAATATGGTCTGCAGTGTCTCTTGAAGGATCTAAGGTCTGTATCGAACAACGTGAGAAGATCAGTGGGCAGTTTATCTATGGGTGGGACCCAGTCTGATTTAGGTGTGAAAGGTGGGGGAGTTTGATCTGCGTCATTTTGAAAATAGGATGCCAATTTTAGTCTTCGGTGGTATTGTTGCAGATCATATCGCATTTGCCTCCTGTTGTATTGTTTACTGATTTTCCATGCTGGAATAAAGGTTAGGCCTCTATTAAGCAGGCTGAATTGTTGGTAAGTGATTTTGTTTTTTTTGGCTAAGACAACAACATTTTTGTTCCCCTCCTGTGCATGCAGGCTTATGGGGAGATTTAATTTAAATGTTGAAGCCAATGCTCCAGCATTTTTCTGGCTGTATTAACTGTCCAGTGAATATTGTCACTCTCAGTGTGAAACTCTGATCTGGGCAGGGCCGGAATATGATTTAGGTTGGCAGTGATGTAACCACTCAGGATGTTTAATTGTGTTTGCTCTTTTGTTGGGAGCGTTCCTGAAAAGTTAAGTTCCGGAACCCAAATCTGCGCAACCGGGAATTTTTCTTTCGCCGCTCTTACTGCCGCCTGCATTTGTTTAATGGCAGTGTCTTTGGCGTTCTGAGTCCGACTGTTGATGCCCAGTGCCAAAATAAGGTGCTCAACATCATTGGAGACCGCGATTTTGTTTATCACGGCCTCCATGTGTCTGAACGTGGCCCCCGGATAGCTTTCTATTTGGAGGTCTGGGTTCTTAAAGGGGGGAATTCTGGAGAGGTTGGAATCCCCATTGGCTCACATTGTTTTTGTGGTGTACCAATTTAATTATTTTGAACATGGTACGAGTTTTTGTTACAAAATCCGGGTCATCTAACTGTTTTTGAACAACATTTTGTCTCTGCTGTGTGTTCTTTTTTTGTTGTTGTGGATGAGTTGTCCATGTTCGATTTACTTTTTGTGGGATCATTGTGACAGGTCCCCAACAGACCTGAGGTTCAAAAAATTGTGGTCTGAAAGACCGCTGACGTGATGCAGTACGGTAAGTATTTGGTGCCCTCGTGTGGCCTGAAAATTTAACTGCGTTTGTATAGGAGAGGGCCCTTTGTCCCTGTGCATGACGTAGGTTCTGGTTATTGCCATATTTAACCACGTCTGCATAAGAGAATGGCCTCTCTCCTTGTGGATGGTGTCCCGTACGGTGGTGAGGACGGTGCATAGGTGTGTTTTGGACAGCACGCCTGCGTCCACGGGTGACAACCATCCAACCATCTCTGTCTGGCAGAATCATATTTTTTTTAAAAAGCTTTTCTTTTCTATTGCTTTTTGAACAAAATATTTATTTGGGATGTTTTTGTGTATTGAAATAAAATCAAATAAAGAACTGAAATCAAGGATCTTGGTTTTGTTATTTTCAAAAGTAATTCTCTTTAAAAATTCGAAAAATAAAATCAAGCAGTTGCCTGATTTTAAATAAAAATAATGAAATGTGCTGTCAAGGAATATTTTTGTGAAAGAAAATTCTCTCTGAGAGCTTGAAAATAAACTGAGCAGTTGCCTCAGTTTAATAAAACAAAATAGAAATATTCTCAAAAAGAAATGTTTTTTTTCAAAAGATTCAAATGAAAATGGAACAAGCCGTTGCAACGTTTCGGTTCCTTTAGAACCTTCTTCAGGCAGGCTTGTTCAGAGTATTTGCAAAAAATATTCTTTCTTTGAAAATAAAATAGATTCAGGATCAAAATAAAGCTTGAGTGTGTCTCTAATCGAGCTGGAAGAAGTGGGGAAGATTCAGTCCTCTGAGCAGCCTCTTATATAGTGTAAAGAGGCGGGTCCAATTCAAATGAGCCAATGAGAACCATTTCCAAGCTCAATTTCAAAAAGAAATAGTTCTCAGCCAATAGAATACACCTGTATTTCAGTGTATTGAGAAAAGGCTTTTTTTGAAATTTGATGAGGATTAATGAATTAAATGAATTATTTAGTAATAATTAAATTAATAATTAATGAATTAAAGAATTTTGCATGACCCTAGGTTTTTAACAGGCATGAGGCACGGGCCGGTTAGGGTTGGGGTTAAGGTTAGCGGTTAGGTTTAGGGTTAAGGTTAGGATTAAGGGTTAGGGATAGAAATTGGGGGTTAGGGTTAGGATTTAGGATTAGGGTTAGAAATTAGGGTTAGGGATAGAAATTAGGGTTAAGGTTAGGTTTTAGGTTTAGGGCTAGAAATTAGGGTTAGGGTTAGGATTTAGGGTTAGGATTAGGATTTATGGTTAGGGCTAGAAATTAGAGTTAGGGTTAGAGTTAAGGGTTAAGGTTAGGTTTTAGGGTTAGGGTTAGAAATTAGGGTTAGGATTAGGATTTAGGGTTAGGGATAGAAATTAGGGTTAAGGTTAGATTTAGGGTTAGGGATAGAAATTAGGGTTAGGGTTAGGGATGGAAATTAGGGTTAAGGTTAGGTTTTAGGGCTAGGGTTAGGGATAAAGGTTAGGGTTAGGATTAGGATTTAGGGTTAGGGCTAGGAATTAGGGTTAGGGCTAGAAATTAGGGTTAAGGTTAGCTTTAAGGGTTAGGGATAGAAATTAGGGTTACGGTTAGGTTTTAGGGTTAGGGATAGAAATTAGGGTTAGGGTTGGGGTTAGGTTTTTGGGGTTAGGATTAGGATTTAGAGTTAGAAATTAGAGTTAGGTTTTAGGGTTAGGGTTGGGGTTAGGTTTTGGGGTTAGGATTTAGAGTTAGGGTTAGAAATTAGGGTTAGGTTTTAGGGTAAGGCCTAGAAATTAGGGTTAGGGTTAGGGATAGAAATTAAGGTTAAGGTTAGGGTTAGGGATAGAAATTAGGATTAGGTTTAAGGTTAGGGTTGGGGTTAGGTTTTGGGGTTAGGATTAGGATTTAGGGTTAGAAATTAGGGTTAGGGATAGAAATTAGGGTTAAGGTTAGGGTTATGGTTAGGTTAGGGTTAGGGGTACAAATTAGGGTTAGGTTTTAGAATTAGGGTTAGGTTAAGGTTAAGGTTAGGGATAGAAATTAGGGTTAGGGTTAGGTTTTAGGGTCAGGGTTAGGATTTAGGGTTAGGGATAGAAATTAGGGTTAGGGTTAGGTTTTAGGATTAGGGTTAGGGATAGAAATTAGGGTTAGGGTTAGGTTTAGAGTCAGAGGAAGGTGCTAACCTGTTTGCACAGGCCATCAATGCCCCCTAAGAATATTTTATTCACCTCTCGTTGAGGCCTTGGGGATAAGCAGTACTTAATTTCTGAATCCAAATTCTCTCTGCTCTTTTCCTCAGGGGTACAGACCATTGTGGGTTTGCCTGTAGGACCATGACCCTGAGAGCTTCCCATCCATGCTCCCGGAAGTGTTTGACCAGGTGAGTATCTATTTGTTTTCCTTTTAATATGTTGTGTTTGTGTTGTGTCATCCTGATCAAGATGGTGTTGCCCGTCTCTCCAACATATTGGGCTCCACATTGATTACAGGAAATGAGGTAGACACAATTTTTGCTGTGCACTGTACTTGAGCGATGAGTGGTGAAGACTTCCTTGGTGAATTTGTTTTGAATGTGTTGTTTTTGTTCCAGATATTGTACCTGATGTTTAGGTTTTCCCTGCTGAAGAGGATTGAGTTTGGCCCTGACCAAATAGTCTTGCAGGTTTTTGCATTTCCTGAAAGCTGCAATGACTTTGTGGTCTCTGAATCTTGGTGTTTGTCCCAATATTTGCATGAAGTTGGACCTTATCTCCTTGATAAGCTTCACAGAGACAGAGGAATATGTCAGGACGAGCGGCACGCTGGTGCCTTCCGCCCGGGTTCCTATTGTGAGGTATGATTTGAAAATCCTCCTCAAAAAGGACCTTTTATATCCCCTGTTCCTGAGTGCTCTAAAGAGGATTCGTGTCGCTTCCATGAAGTCCCGTTCTCGGGTACATATGCGACGAAACCTCAGGAGTTGTGATTTGACCAGGCCAGAGTAAGTGTGTTTAGGGTGAAAGCTCTCCTTGTGCAGTAGAGCGTGTGTGTCTGTTTCCTTAAAAAAGACCTTAATGTCCAGTTTGTGTGTGGAACTGAAATCCGGGCCTTTGTAGGTCGTTGTGTCCAAAAAATCCAACGAGAGCTGACTAATGGAGGATTTCAGTTTTATGGATGGGTTATGGTTGTTAAGTGTTGTTAAAAACTCATCAAACTCCCTCTCTGTGTGTGTCCAAACTCCCCAAATATCATCAAGATATCTATAATAATAAAGGGGCCGTTTATGGCATCGGGATAGGGCCGAGGTCTCCCATTCTGCCATAAATATGTTGGCGTAGGCCGGAGCAAACTTCTTCCCCATCGCTGTTCCTTTAATCTGAAGGAAGAATTCCCCATTGAACTCAAAGTCGTTCCTTTTTAGATTTATTTCTAATAATTGGATGAGTTCTTTATCAGGCCTGGATCTGTCCGGGTATTTTTGAAAAATATTTTTTATGGCCTGTATTCCTTCCTGGATGTCGATATTGGTGTAAAGGCTGTCAATGTCCATAGTAAACAGGACAGCCTCTTGGGGAATTTCGAGTCCTTTAACTTTCTGAATAAAGTCATACGTGTCTTTTAAATAGCTAGGGTGGCCCGTGGAAAGGGGATTTAAATGAAAGTCCAGGAATTCGGCCGTGTAGTACGTTTCGCTTCCGCAATCCGACACTATAGGCCTTCCTGGAGGAATTTCGTTTGGTTTGCTCCATTTGGCCGGATCTTTGTGGATTTTAGGGAGCATGTAGAATCTCCTGCTCCTGGGCTCTGTGTCACCCAAGAGATAGGACTTCTGTTTGGCATTTATGCACTTTTTTGTATATAGGATCTGAACTATTTCCTTGACCAGGGGTACGGTGTCTGGATAAATTGGTTTATCTAATTTTTGGTAATAAGTTCTATCCTGTAATTGTCTGTACCCTTCCCACAGATATTGCTCACGGTCCATAATAACCGTTGCACTGCCCTTGTCAGCTGGTTTGATGATAATATTTTGGTTATTTTTTAACTCTTCAAGAGCACTGATTTCCTCAGGAGTGAGGTTAAGTTGTTCCCAATATGGTCTGCAGTGTCTCTTGAAGGATCTAAGGTCTGTATCGAACAACGTGAGAAGATCAGTGGGCAGTTTATCTATGGGTGGGACCCAGTCTGATTTAGGTGTGAAAGGTGGGGGAGTTTGATCTGCGTCATTTTGAAAATAGGATGCCAATTTTAGTCTTCGGTGGTATTGTTGCAGATCATATCGCATTTGCCTCCTGTTGTATTGTTTACTGATTTTCCATGCTGGAATAAAGGTTAGGCCTCTATTAAGCAGGCTGAATTGTTGGTAAGTGATTTTGTTTTTTTTGGCTAAGACAACAACATTTTTGTTCCCCTCCTGTGCATGCAGGCTTATGGGGAGATTTAATTTAAATGTTGAAGCCAATGCTCCAGCATTTTTCTGGCTGTATTAACTGTCCAGTGAATATTGTCACTCTCAGTGTGAAACTCTGATCTGGGCAGGGCCGGAATATGATTTAGGTTGGCAGTGATGTAACCACTCAGGATGTTTAATTGTGTTTGCTCTTTTGTTGGGAGCGTTCCTGAAAAGTTAAGTTCCGGAACCCAAATCTGCGCAACCGGGAATTTTTCTTTCGCCGCTCTTACTGCCGCCTGCATTTGTTTAATGGCAGTGTCTTTGGCGTTCTGAGTCCGACTGTTGATGCCCAGTGCCAAAATAAGGTGCTCAACATCATTGGAGACCGCGATTTTGTTTATCACGGCCTCCATGTGTCTGAACGTGGCCCCCGGATAGCTTTCTATTTGGAGGTCTGGGTTCTTAAAGGGGGGAATTCTGGAGAGGTTGGAATCCCCATTGGCTCACATTGTTTTTGTGGTGTACCAATTTAATTATTTTGAACATGGTACGAGTTTTTGTTACAAAATCCGGGTCATCTAACTGTTTTTGAACAACATTTTGTCTCTGCTGTGTGTTCTTTTTTTGTTGTTGTGGATGAGTTGTCCATGTTCGATTTACTTTTTGTGGGATCATTGTGACAGGTCCCCAACAGACCTGAGGTTCAAAAAATTGTGGTCTGAAAGACCGCTGACGTGATGCAGTACGGTAAGTATTTGGTGCCCTCGTGTGGCCTGAAAATTTAACTGCGTTTGTATAGGAGAGGGCCCTTTGTCCCTGTGCATGACGTAGGTTCTGGTTATTGCCATATTTAACCACGTCTGCATAAGAGAATGGCCTCTCTCCTTGTGGATGGTGTCCCGTACGGTGGTGAGGACGGTGCATAGGTGTGTTTTGGACAGCACGCCTGCGTCCACGGGTGACAACCATCCAACCATCTCTGTCTGGCAGAATCATATTTTTTTTAAAAAGCTTTTCTTTTCTATTGCTTTTTGAACAAAATATTTATTTGGGATGTTTTTGTGTATTGAAATAAAATCAAATAAAGAACTGAAATCAAGGATCTTGGTTTTGTTATTTTCAAAAGTAATTCTCTTTAAAAATTCGAAAAATAAAATCAAGCAGTTGCCTGATTTTAAATAAAAATAATGAAATGTGCTGTCAAGGAATATTTTTGTGAAAGAAAATTCTCTCTGAGAGCTTGAAAATAAACTGAGCAGTTGCCTCAGTTTAATAAAACAAAATAGAAATATTCTCAAAAAGAAATGTTTTTTTTCAAAAGATTCAAATGAAAATGGAACAAGCCGTTGCAACGTTTCGGTTCCTTTAGAACCTTCTTCAGGCAGGCTTGTTCAGAGTATTTGCAAAAAATATTCTTTCTTTGAAAATAAAATAGATTCAGGATCAAAATAAAGCTTGAGTGTGTCTCTAATCGAGCTGGAAGAAGTGGGGAAGATTCAGTCCTCTGAGCAGCCTCTTATATAGTGTAAAGAGGCGGGTCCAATTCAAATGAGCCAATGAGAACCATTTCCAAGCTCAATTTCAAAAAGAAATAGTTCTCAGCCAATAGAATACACCTGTATTTCAGTGTATTGAGAAAAGGCTTTTTTTGAAATTTGATGAGGATTAATGAATTAAATGAATTATTTAGTAATAATTAAATTAATAATTAATGAATTAAAGAATTTTGCATGACCCTAGGTTTTTAACAGGCATGAGGCACGGGCCGGTTAGGGTTGGGGTTAAGGTTAGCGGTTAGGTTTAGGGTTAAGGTTAGGATTAAGGGTTAGGGATAGAAATTGGGGGTTAGGGTTAGGATT
>NC_139600.1:15000-20000 GCF_946808225.1 Silurus aristotelis | reverse complement strand
GGTTAGGGTTAGGGAGGGGTTGGGGTTAGGGTTAGGGTTAGGGTTAGGGAGGGGTTGGGGTTAGGGTTAGGGCTATGGATTGGTAAGGAAACTCAGATATAGACAAGCCCGGAGCCCACGTTGTGCACTGGCCTACTCCAAGTCACTAAGCACTCACATCTCCTCCGCCGCCGGTGACAAGTGGCAGGAAAATTGCCCTTAAACGTGTGTTTTTTTGTTTTACGGATGAGAACTGGACATTTGCCCACTCTCTCTTTCTCTTGCTAGCGAGAAGTGGACATTTGCCCACTCTCTCTTTCCCTTGTTAGCAACCCTTTCCCTTTTTGACCTTTTAAATGGAGGGTGTTTCCCCTTTTTTCATTTTAGCCAGTGACTTCTGATTTCATTCATTAATGCAGGACATTCGATTTCATTCATTAATGCAGGACATTTGCCTTTTCACAGATCCCCATGACGTCATTTTTAACGGTAAGTCTGTTGCAACGTTTCGGTTAATATAAACCTTCATCAGGCATAGACTTACCATTTTCTCTTCCTTTTTCCATTTTCCAAACTGGCTGCACATTTTTCCATGTTGGCTTTAATCCTTTTTCACGAGATGTTCTGTTCACCAGGTGATTGGGTCTTTGCTATTTAGCGCTTAGCCCATTAGCTTCCTTTCTCAGTTTTTTCTTCTTCTCTTTCCTTCCATTCTCTTTTCCTTTTTCCATTTTCCAAACTGGCTTTGCATTTTTCCATGTTGGCTTTAATCCTTTTTTCACGAGATGCTCTGTTTTCCAGGTGATTGGGTCTTTGCTAATTAGCGCTTAGCCCATTAGCTTCCTTTCTCAGTTTTTTCTTCTTCTCTTTCCTTCCATTTTCTTTTCCTTTTTCCATTTTCCAAACTGGCTTTGCATTTTTCCATGTTGGCTTTAATCCTTTTTCACGAGATGCTCTGTTTTCCAGGTGATTGGGTCTTTGATATTTAGCGCTTAGCCCATTAGCTTCCTTTCTCAGTTTTTTCTTCTTCTCTTTCCCTCCTTTGTCCAGGCAGTGGATAAAGACAGAATTTGTCAAATGGCACCCCCAAATGGCACTGGTTAAAATTGCACCCCCCAAAAAAAAGTGTTAATTAAACATTCAGTTTTGTTTAGATTATTTTTCAAAAAATGGCCACTCATGTCCTGAAATTTGGACTATTGGCACCCCCACTGCTCGAAAACATTGGCACCCCCATACTCAGTGCTGTTCCAAACGCTCTCATCAGGTAAGTTATTCAGTTTCATGCGTCATTGTTTGTTTGTATCTTGTTTTTGTTGGTCCATAATCAGGCTTAGCCTCTCCATTTTCTTTTCCTTTTTCCATTTTCTTTTCCTTTTTCCAAGCTGGCTTTACTTATCCCCATTCTGGCTTTAAACATCCTCCCAGCTGCTCTGTTTTCCAAGTGAGTGGGCCTCTGCTATTTAGCACTTAGCCCACCAGCTTCCCATCTAAGTACTTTCGTTATTCTCTTTCCCCCCACTTCTCAGGCGGCAATATCTTTTCCTTTTTCCCAAACTGGCCTTACCTTTCCCGAAAGCTGGCTTTAAATCTTCCTTCAAGCTACTCTGTTTGCCAAGTAATTGGGCCTCTGCTATTTAGTGCTTAGCCATCCGGCCTTCTTGCACAGTTTTACACTCTGCTATTTAGTGCTTAGCCATCCGGCCTTCTTGCACAGTTTTACAAATTTTTTATAAACTGGCACCCCCAAATGGCACTGGTTTAACTGGCACCCCCAAAAAAAACACAGTGCTCATCGAACATTCCATTGTCTATAAGTATTTCTGCTATTTAGTGCTTAGCCATCCGGCCTTCTAGCACGGTTTTACATTATGCTATTTAGTGCTTAGCCATCCGGCCTTCCTGCACAGTTTTACAAATTTTTTATAAACTGGCACCCCCAAATGGCACTGGTTTAACTGGCACCCCCAAAAAACACAGTGCTCATCGAACATTCCATTGTCTATAAGTATTTCTGCTATTTAGTGCTTAGCCATCCGGCCTTCTAGCACGGTTTTACATTATGCTATTTAGTGCTTAGCCATCCGGCCTTCTTGCACAGTTTTACACATTTCTTATATAAGCTGGCACCCCCAAATGGCACTGGTTTAACTGGCACCCCCAAAAAACACAGTGCTCATCGAACATTCCATTCTCTATAAGTGTTTTTCAAAATTGGCCACTCAGGTCATGAAATTAGAATTATTGGCACTCTCTTATCAGGTAAGTTAGCCAGTTCAGGAAATATGCAGAAGGCCATGCAAGTGCAGCAACTCGGGGTGGCACGGGCTGGGTTAGGTTAGGGGAAATAGACGCAGCTCCAGGAACCATGTCAAAATCCGAGTGGGGATTAGGGTTGGGTTTAGGGTTAGGGTTAGGGGTTAGGGTTAGGGTTAGGGAGGGGTTGGGGTTAGGGTGGGGTTGGGGTTAGGGTTAGGGTGGGGTTGGGGTTAGGGTTAGGGAGGGGTTGGGGTTAGGGTTAGGGTTAGGGAGGGGTTGGGGTTAGGGTTAGGGGTTAGGGTTGGGGAGGGGTTGGGGTTAGGGTCAGGGAGGGGTTAGGGTTAGGGTTAGGGAGGGGTTGGGGTTAGGGTTAGGGTTAGGGTTAGGGAGGGGTTGGGGTTAGGGTTAGGGCTATGGATTGGTAAGGAAACTCAGATATAGACAAGCCCGGAGCCCACGTTGTGCACTGGCCTACTCCAAGTCACTAAGCACTCACATCTCCTCCGCCGCCGGTGACAAGTGGCAGGAAAATTGCCCTTAAACGTGTGTTTTTTTGTTTTACGGATGAGAACTGGACATTTGCCCACTCTCTCTTTCTCTTGCTAGCGAGAAGTGGACATTTGCCCACTCTCTCTTTCCCTTGTTAGCAACCCTTTCCCTTTTTGACCTTTTAAATGGAGGGTGTTTCCCCTTTTTTCATTTTAGCCAGTGACTTCTGATTTCATTCATTAATGCAGGACATTCGATTTCATTCATTAATGCAGGACATTTGCCTTTTCACAGATCCCCATGACGTCATTTTTAACGGTAAGTCTGTTGCAACGTTTCGGTTAATATAAACCTTCATCAGGCATAGACTTACCATTTTCTCTTCCTTTTTCCATTTTCCAAACTGGCTGCACATTTTTCCATGTTGGCTTTAATCCTTTTTCACGAGATGTTCTGTTCACCAGGTGATTGGGTCTTTGCTATTTAGCGCTTAGCCCATTAGCTTCCTTTCTCAGTTTTTTCTTCTTCTCTTTCCTTCCATTCTCTTTTCCTTTTTCCATTTTCCAAACTGGCTTTGCATTTTTCCATGTTGGCTTTAATCCTTTTTTCACGAGATGCTCTGTTTTCCAGGTGATTGGGTCTTTGCTAATTAGCGCTTAGCCCATTAGCTTCCTTTCTCAGTTTTTTCTTCTTCTCTTTCCTTCCATTTTCTTTTCCTTTTTCCATTTTCCAAACTGGCTTTGCATTTTTCCATGTTGGCTTTAATCCTTTTTCACGAGATGCTCTGTTTTCCAGGTGATTGGGTCTTTGATATTTAGCGCTTAGCCCATTAGCTTCCTTTCTCAGTTTTTTCTTCTTCTCTTTCCCTCCTTTGTCCAGGCAGTGGATAAAGACAGAATTTGTCAAATGGCACCCCCAAATGGCACTGGTTAAAATTGCACCCCCCAAAAAAAAGTGTTAATTAAACATTCAGTTTTGTTTAGATTATTTTTCAAAAAATGGCCACTCATGTCCTGAAATTTGGACTATTGGCACCCCCACTGCTCGAAAACATTGGCACCCCCATACTCAGTGCTGTTCCAAACGCTCTCATCAGGTAAGTTATTCAGTTTCATGCGTCATTGTTTGTTTGTATCTTGTTTTTGTTGGTCCATAATCAGGCTTAGCCTCTCCATTTTCTTTTCCTTTTTCCATTTTCTTTTCCTTTTTCCAAGCTGGCTTTACTTATCCCCATTCTGGCTTTAAACATCCTCCCAGCTGCTCTGTTTTCCAAGTGAGTGGGCCTCTGCTATTTAGCACTTAGCCCACCAGCTTCCCATCTAAGTACTTTCGTTATTCTCTTTCCCCCCACTTCTCAGGCGGCAATATCTTTTCCTTTTTCCCAAACTGGCCTTACCTTTCCCGAAAGCTGGCTTTAAATCTTCCTTCAAGCTACTCTGTTTGCCAAGTAATTGGGCCTCTGCTATTTAGTGCTTAGCCATCCGGCCTTCTTGCACAGTTTTACACTCTGCTATTTAGTGCTTAGCCATCCGGCCTTCTTGCACAGTTTTACAAATTTTTTATAAACTGGCACCCCCAAATGGCACTGGTTTAACTGGCACCCCCAAAAAAAACACAGTGCTCATCGAACATTCCATTGTCTATAAGTATTTCTGCTATTTAGTGCTTAGCCATCCGGCCTTCTAGCACGGTTTTACATTATGCTATTTAGTGCTTAGCCATCCGGCCTTCCTGCACAGTTTTACAAATTTTTTATAAACTGGCACCCCCAAATGGCACTGGTTTAACTGGCACCCCCAAAAAACACAGTGCTCATCGAACATTCCATTGTCTATAAGTATTTCTGCTATTTAGTGCTTAGCCATCCGGCCTTCTAGCACGGTTTTACATTATGCTATTTAGTGCTTAGCCATCCGGCCTTCTTGCACAGTTTTACACATTTCTTATATAAGCTGGCACCCCCAAATGGCACTGGTTTAACTGGCACCCCCAAAAAACACAGTGCTCATCGAACATTCCATTCTCTATAAGTGTTTTTCAAAATTGGCCACTCAGGTCATGAAATTAGAATTATTGGCACTCTCTTATCAGGTAAGTTAGCCAGTTCAGGAAATATGCAGAAGGCCATGCAAGTGCAGCAACTCGGGGTGGCACGGGCTGGGTTAGGTTAGGGGAAATAGACGCAGCTCCAGGAACCATGTCAAAATCCGAGTGGGGATTAGGGTTGGGTTTAGGGTTAGGGTTAGGGGTTAGGGTTAGGGTTAGGGAGGGGT
>NC_139600.1:0-7500 GCF_946808225.1 Silurus aristotelis | reverse complement strand
GTTAGGGTGGGGTTGGGGTTAGGGTTAGGGAGGGGTTGGGGTTAGGGTTAGGGTTAGGGAGGGGTTGGGGTTAGGGTTAGGGGTTAGGGTTGGGGAGGGGTTGGGGTTAGGGTCAGGGAGGGGTTAGGGTTAGGGTTAGGGAGGGGTTGGGGTTAGGGTTAGGGTTAGGGTAAGGGAGGGGTTGGGGTTAGGGTTAGGGCTATGGATTGGTAAGGAAACTCAGATATAGACAAGCCCGGAGCCCACGTTGTGCACTGGCCTACTCCAAGTCACTAAGCACTCACATCTCCTCCGCCGCCGGTGACAAGTGGCAGGAAAATTGCCCTTAAACGTGTGTTTTTTTGTTTTACGGATGAGAACTGGACATTTGCCCACTCTCTCTTTCTCTTGCTAGCGAGAAGTGGACATTTGCCCACTCTCTCTTTCCCTTGTTAGCAACCCTTTCCCTTTTTGACCTTTTAAATGGAGGGTGTTTCCCCTTTTTTCATTTTAGCCAGTGACTTCTGATTTCATTCATTAATGCAGGACATTCGATTTCATTCATTAATGCAGGACATTTGCCTTTTCACAGATCCCCATGACGTCATTTTTAACGGTAAGTCTGTTGCAACGTTTCGGTTAATATAAACCTTCATCAGGCATAGACTTACCATTTTCTCTTCCTTTTTCCATTTTCCAAACTGGCTGCACATTTTTCCATGTTGGCTTTAATCCTTTTTCACGAGATGTTCTGTTCACCAGGTGATTGGGTCTTTGCTATTTAGCGCTTAGCCCATTAGCTTCCTTTCTCAGTTTTTTCTTCTTCTCTTTCCTTCCATTCTCTTTTCCTTTTTCCATTTTCCAAACTGGCTTTGCATTTTTCCATGTTGGCTTTAATCCTTTTTTCACGAGATGCTCTGTTTTCCAGGTGATTGGGTCTTTGCTAATTAGCGCTTAGCCCATTAGCTTCCTTTCTCAGTTTTTTCTTCTTCTCTTTCCTTCCATTTTCTTTTCCTTTTTCCATTTTCCAAACTGGCTTTGCATTTTTCCATGTTGGCTTTAATCCTTTTTCACGAGATGCTCTGTTTTCCAGGTGATTGGGTCTTTGATATTTAGCGCTTAGCCCATTAGCTTCCTTTCTCAGTTTTTTCTTCTTCTCTTTCCCTCCTTTGTCCAGGCAGTGGATAAAGACAGAATTTGTCAAATGGCACCCCCAAATGGCACTGGTTAAAATTGCACCCCCCAAAAAAAGTGTTAATTAAACATTCAGTTTTGTTTAGATTATTTTTCAAAAAATGGCCACTCATGTCCTGAAATTTGGACTATTGGCACCCCCACTGCTCGAAAACATTGGCACCCCCATACTCAGTGCTGTTCCAAACGCTCTCATCAGGTAAGTTATTCAGTTTCATGCGTCATTGTTTGTTTGTATCTTGTTTTTGTTGGTCCATAATCAGGCTTAGCCTCTCCATTTTCTTTTCCTTTTTCCATTTTCTTTTCCTTTTTCCAAGCTGGCTTTACTTATCCCCATTCTGGCTTTAAACATCCTCCCAGCTGCTCTGTTTTCCAAGTGAGTGGGCCTCTGCTATTTAGCACTTAGCCCACCAGCTTCCCATCTAAGTACTTTCGTTATTCTCTTTCCCCCCACTTCTCAGGCGGCAATATCTTTTCCTTTTTCCCAAACTGGCCTTACCTTTCCCGAAAGCTGGCTTTAAATCTTCCTTCAAGCTACTCTGTTTGCCAAGTAATTGGGCCTCTGCTATTTAGTGCTTAGCCATCCGGCCTTCTTGCACAGTTTTACACTCTGCTATTTAGTGCTTAGCCATCCGGCCTTCTTGCACAGTTTTACAAATTTTTTATAAACTGGCACCCCCAAATGGCACTGGTTTAACTGGCACCCCCAAAAAAACACAGTGCTCATCGAACATTCCATTGTCTATAAGTATTTCTGCTATTTAGTGCTTAGCCATCCGGCCTTCTAGCACGGTTTTACATTATGCTATTTAGTGCTTAGCCATCCGGCCTTCCTGCACAGTTTTACAAATTTTTTATAAACTGGCACCCCCAAATGGCACTGGTTTAACTGGCACCCCCAAAAAAACACAGTGCTCATCGAACATTCCATTGTCTATAAGTATTTCTGCTATTTAGTGCTTAGCCATCCGGCCTTCTAGCACGGTTTTACATTATGCTATTTAGTGCTTAGCCATCCGGCCTTCTTGCACAGTTTTACACATTTCTTATATAAGCTGGCACCCCCAAATGGCACTGGTTTAACTGGCACCCCCAAAAAACACAGTGCTCATCGAACATTCCATTCTCTATAAGTGTTTTTCAAAATTGGCCACTCAGGTCATGAAATTAGAATTATTGGCACTCTCTTATCAGGTAAGTTAGCCAGTTCAGGAAATATGCAGAAGGCCATGCAAGTGCAGCAACTCGGGGTGGCACGGGCTGGGTTAGGTTAGGGGAAATAGACGCAGCTCCAGGAACCATGTCAAAATCCGAGTGGGGATTAGGGTTGGGTTTAGGGTTAGGGTTAGGGGTTAGGGTTAGGGTTAGGGAGGGGTTGGGGTTAGGGTGGGGTTGGGGTTAGGGTTAGGGTGGGGTTGGGGTTAGGGTTAGGGAGGGGTTGGGGTTAGGGTTAGGGTTAGGGAGGGGTTGGGGTTAGGGTTAGGGGTTAGGGTTGGGGAGGGGTTGGGGTTAGGGTCAGGGAGGGGTTAGGGTTAGGGTTAGGGAGGGGTTGGGGTTAGGGTTAGGGTTAGGGTTAGGGAGGGGTTGGGGTTAGGGTTAGGGCTATGGATTGGTAAGGAAACTCAGATATAGACAAGCCCGGAGCCCACGTTGTGCACTGGCCTACTCCAAGTCACTAAGCACTCACATCTCCTCCGCCGCCGGTGACAAGTGGCAGGAAAATTGCCCTTAAACGTGTGTTTTTTTGTTTTACGGATGAGAACTGGACATTTGCCCACTCTCTCTTTCTCTTGCTAGCGAGAAGTGGACATTTGCCCACTCTCTCTTTCCCTTGTTAGCAACCCTTTCCCTTTTTGACCTTTTAAATGGAGGGTGTTTCCCCTTTTTTCATTTTAGCCAGTGACTTCTGATTTCATTCATTAATGCAGGACATTCGATTTCATTCATTAATGCAGGACATTTGCCTTTTCACAGATCCCCATGACGTCATTTTTAACGGTAAGTCTGTTGCAACGTTTCGGTTAATATAAACCTTCATCAGGCATAGACTTACCATTTTCTCTTCCTTTTTCCATTTTCCAAACTGGCTGCACATTTTTCCATGTTGGCTTTAATCCTTTTTCACGAGATGTTCTGTTCACCAGGTGATTGGGTCTTTGCTATTTAGCGCTTAGCCCATTAGCTTCCTTTCTCAGTTTTTTCTTCTTCTCTTTCCTTCCATTCTCTTTTCCTTTTTCCATTTTCCAAACTGGCTTTGCATTTTTCCATGTTGGCTTTAATCCTTTTTTCACGAGATGCTCTGTTTTCCAGGTGATTGGGTCTTTGCTAATTAGCGCTTAGCCCATTAGCTTCCTTTCTCAGTTTTTTCTTCTTCTCTTTCCTTCCATTTTCTTTTCCTTTTTCCATTTTCCAAACTGGCTTTGCATTTTTCCATGTTGGCTTTAATCCTTTTTCACGAGATGCTCTGTTTTCCAGGTGATTGGGTCTTTGATATTTAGCGCTTAGCCCATTAGCTTCCTTTCTCAGTTTTTTCTTCTTCTCTTTCCCTCCTTTGTCCAGGCAGTGGATAAAGACAGAATTTGTCAAATGGCACCCCCAAATGGCACTGGTTAAAATTGCACCCCCCAAAAAAAGTGTTAATTAAACATTCAGTTTTGTTTAGATTATTTTTCAAAAAATGGCCACTCATGTCCTGAAATTTGGACTATTGGCACCCCCACTGCTCGAAAACATTGGCACCCCCATACTCAGTGCTGTTCCAAACGCTCTCATCAGGTAAGTTATTCAGTTTCATGCGTCATTGTTTGTTTGTATCTTGTTTTTGTTGGTCCATAATCAGGCTTAGCCTCTCCATTTTCTTTTCCTTTTTCCATTTTCTTTTCCTTTTTCCAAGCTGGCTTTACTTATCCCCATTCTGGCTTTAAACATCCTCCCAGCTGCTCTGTTTTCCAAGTGAGTGGGCCTCTGCTATTTAGCACTTAGCCCACCAGCTTCCCATCTAAGTACTTTCGTTATTCTCTTTCCCCCCACTTCTCAGGCGGCAATATCTTTTCCTTTTTCCCAAACTGGCCTTACCTTTCCCGAAAGCTGGCTTTAAATCTTCCTTCAAGCTACTCTGTTTGCCAAGTAATTGGGCCTCTGCTATTTAGTGCTTAGCCATCCGGCCTTCTTGCACAGTTTTACACTCTGCTATTTAGTGCTTAGCCATCCGGCCTTCTTGCACAGTTTTACAAATTTTTTATAAACTGGCACCCCCAAATGGCACTGGTTTAACTGGCACCCCCAAAAAACACAGTGCTCATCGAACATTCCATTGTCTATAAGTATTTCTGCTATTTAGTGCTTAGCCATCCGGCCTTCTAGCACGGTTTTACATTATGCTATTTAGTGCTTAGCCATCCGGCCTTCCTGCACAGTTTTACAAATTTTTTATAAACTGGCACCCCCAAATGGCACTGGTTTAACTGGCACCCCCAAAAAACACAGTGCTCATCGAACATTCCATTGTCTATAAGTATTTCTGCTATTTAGTGCTTAGCCATCCGGCCTTCTAGCACGGTTTTACATTATGCTATTTAGTGCTTAGCCATCCGGCCTTCTTGCACAGTTTTACACATTTCTTATATAAGCTGGCACCCCCAAATGGCACTGGTTTAACTGGCACCCCCAAAAAACACAGTGCTCATCGAACATTCCATTCTCTATAAGTGTTTTTCAAAATTGGCCACTCAGGTCATGAAATTAGAATTATTGGCACTCTCTTATCAGGTAAGTTAGCCAGTTCAGGAAATATGCAGAAGGCCATGCAAGTGCAGCAACTCGGGGTGGCACGGGCTGGGTTAGGTTAGGGGAAATAGACGCAGCTCCAGGAACCATGTCAAAATCAAAATCCGAGTGGGGATTAGGGTTGGGTTTAGGGTTAGGGTTAGGGGTTAGGGTTAGGGTTAGGGAGGGGTTGGGGTTAGGGTGGGGTTGGGGTTAGGGTTAGGGTGGGGTTGGGGTTAGGGTTAGGGAGGGGTTGGGGTTAGGGTTAGGGTTAGGGAGGGGTTGGGGTTAGGGTTAGGGGTTAGGGTTGGGGAGGGGTTGGGGTTAGGGTCAGGGAGGGGTTAGGGTTAGGGTTAGGGAGGGGTTGGGGTTAGGGTTAGGGTTAGGGTAAGGGAGGGGTTGGGGTTAGGGTTAGGGCTATGGATTGGTAAGGAAACTCAGATATAGACAAGCCCGGAGCCCACGTTGTGCACTGGCCTACTCCAAGTCACTAAGCACTCACATCTCCTCCGCCGCCGGTGACAAGTGGCAGGAAAATTGCCCTTAAACGTGTGTTTTTTTGTTTTACGGATGAGAACTGGACATTTGCCCACTCTCTCTTTCTCTTGCTAGCGAGAAGTGGACATTTGCCCACTCTCTCTTTCCCTTGTTAGCAACCCTTTCCCTTTTTGACCTTTTAAATGGAGGGTGTTTCCCCTTTTTTCATTTTAGCCAGTGACTTCTGATTTCATTCATTAATGCAGGACATTCGATTTCATTCATTAATGCAGGACATTTGCCTTTTCACAGATCCCCATGACGTCATTTTTAACGGTAAGTCTGTTGCAACGTTTCGGTTAATATAAACCTTCATCAGGCATAGACTTACCATTTTCTCTTCCTTTTTCCATTTTCCAAACTGGCTGCACATTTTTCCATGTTGGCTTTAATCCTTTTTCACGAGATGTTCTGTTCACCAGGTGATTGGGTCTTTGCTATTTAGCGCTTAGCCCATTAGCTTCCTTTCTCAGTTTTTTCTTCTTCTCTTTCCTTCCATTCTCTTTTCCTTTTTCCATTTTCCAAACTGGCTTTGCATTTTTCCATGTTGGCTTTAATCCTTTTTTCACGAGATGCTCTGTTTTCCAGGTGATTGGGTCTTTGCTAATTAGCGCTTAGCCCATTAGCTTCCTTTCTCAGTTTTTTCTTCTTCTCTTTCCTTCCATTTTCTTTTCCTTTTTCCATTTTCCAAACTGGCTTTGCATTTTTCCATGTTGGCTTTAATCCTTTTTCACGAGATGCTCTGTTTTCCAGGTGATTGGGTCTTTGATATTTAGCGCTTAGCCCATTAGCTTCCTTTCTCAGTTTTTTCTTCTTCTCTTTCCCTCCTTTGTCCAGGCAGTGGATAAAGACAGAATTTGTCAAATGGCACCCCCAAATGGCACTGGTTAAAATTGCACCCCCCAAAAAAAGTGTTAATTAAACATTCAGTTTTGTTTAGATTATTTTTCAAAAAATGGCCACTCATGTCCTGAAATTTGGACTATTGGCACCCCCACTGCTCGAAAACATTGGCACCCCCATACTCAGTGCTGTTCCAAACGCTCTCATCAGGTAAGTTATTCAGTTTCATGCGTCATTGTTTGTTTGTATCTTGTTTTTGTTGGTCCATAATCAGGCTTAGCCTCTCCATTTTCTTTTCCTTTTTCCATTTTCTTTTCCTTTTTCCAAGCTGGCTTTACTTATCCCCATTCTGGCTTTAAACATCCTCCCAGCTGCTCTGTTTTCCAAGTGAGTGGGCCTCTGCTATTTAGCACTTAGCCCACCAGCTTCCCATCTAAGTACTTTCGTTATTCTCTTTCCCCCCACTTCTCAGGCGGCAATATCTTTTCCTTTTTCCCAAACTGGCCTTACCTTTCCCGAAAGCTGGCTTTTAAATCTTCCTTCAAGCTACTCTGTTTGCCAAGTAATTGGGCCTCTGCTATTTAGTGCTTAGCCATCCGGCCTTCTTGCACAGTTTTACACTCTGCTATTTAGTGCTTAGCCATCCGGCCTTCTTGCACAGTTTTACAAATTTTTTATAAACTGGCACCCCCAAATGGCACTGGTTTAACTGGCACCCCCAAAAAACACAGTGCTCATCGAACATTCCATTGTCTATAAGTATTTCTGCTATTTAGTGCTTAGCCATCCGGCCTTCTAGCACGGTTTTACATTATGCTATTTAGTGCTTAGCCATCCGGCCTTCCTGCACAGTTTTACAAATTTTTTATAAACTGGCACCCCCAAATGGCACTGGTTTAACTGGCACCCCCAAAAAACACAGTGCTCATCGAACATTCCATTGTCTATAAGTATTTCTGCTATTTAGTGCTTAGCCATCCGGCCTTCTAGCACGGTTTTACATTATGCTATTTAGTGCTTAGCCATCCGGGCCTTCTTGCACAGTTTTACACATTTCTTATATAAGCTGGCACCCCCAAATGGCACTGGTTTAACTGGCACCCCCAAAAAACACAGTGCTCATCGAACATTCCATTCTCTATAAGTGTTTTTCAAAATTGGCCACTCAGGTCATGAAATTAG
>NC_139599.1:18146507-18179988 GCF_946808225.1 Silurus aristotelis | reverse complement strand
CTAACCCTAATTTCTATCCCTAACCCTAAAACCTAACCTTAACCTTTATTTCTATCCCTAACCCTAACCCTAATTTCTAGGCCTAACCCTAAAACCTAACCCTAACTTCTAACCCTAACCCCAAAACCTAACCCCAACCCTAACCCTAAACTTAACCCTAATTTCTATCCCTAACCCTAACCCTAAAACCTAACCTTAACCCTAATTTCTGTCCCTAACCCTAACCCTAAAACCTAACCTTAACCCTAATTTCTATTCCTAACCCTAATCCTAATTTCTAGCCCTAACCCTAAGTCCTATCCCTAAAACCTAACCCCAACCCTAACCCTAATTTCTATCCCTTACTCTAAAACCTAACCTTAACCCTAATTTCTATCCCTAACCCTAAAAGCTAACCTTAACCCTAATTCCTATCCCTAACCCTAACCCTAATTTCTAGCCCTAACCCTAAATCCTAATCCTAACCCTAACCTCTATCCCTAACCCTAAAACCTAACCTTTACCCTAATTTCCATCCCTAACCCTAACCCTAAAACCTAACCTCAACCCTAATTTCTATCCCTAACCCTAATTTCTAACCCTAACCCTAAATCCTAACCCTAACCCTAATTTTTATCCCTAACCCTTAATCCTAACCTTAACCCTAAACCTAACCCCAACCCTAACCTTAACCCTAACCCTAAATCCTAACCCTAATTTCTATCCCTAACCCTTAATCCTAACCTTAACCCTAAACCTAACCCCAACCCTAACCTTAACCCTAACCGTAACCCTAAATCCTAACCCTAACCGCTAACCTTAACCCCAAACCTAACCGGCCCGTGCCTCATGCCTGTTTTATTAAATTTTAATTTTAATTTATATTTATAAAATTTTTTTTAAAAAACCTAGGGCATTCAAAATTCTTCATTCTCATCAAACTGCAAAAAATGCCCTTTCACAATACCCTGAAAGACAGGTGTTTTCTATTGGCTTAGAACTATTTCTTTTTGAAATTGAGCTTGGAAATGGTTCTCATTGGCTCCTTTGAATTGGACCCCGCCTCTTTACACTATATAAGAGGCTGCTCAGAGGACTGAATCTTCCCCACTTCTTCCAGCTCGATTAGAGACACACTCAAGCTTTATTTTGATCCTGAATCTATTTTATTTTCAAAGAAAGAATATTTTTTGCAAATACTCTGAACAAGCCTGCCTGAAGAAGGTTCTAAGGGAACCGAAACGTTGCAACGGCTTGTTCCTTTCTCAGCTTTCAGAAATCTTTTGGAAAAAAAACATTTCTTTTATAAGGATTTTATTTTACTTTCCCATTTAAACTAAGCCAACTGCTTGGTTTATTTTCAAGCTCTTTAGAGACTTTTTTCAGGAAAATATTCCTTTGAGAGCACATTATTTTATTATTTTTATTTAAAATCAGGCAACTGCTTGATTTTATTTTCAAATTCTCAAGAGAGATTTATTTTGAAAAAACACAAAAAGATTCTTGATTTCAGTTCATTATTTTATTTTATTTGATTACACAAAAACATCCCAGATAAATATTTTGTTTAAAAAGCAATAGAAAAGAAAAACTTTTTGAAAAAATGATTCTGCCAGACAGAGATGGTTGGATGGTTGTCACCCGTGGACGCAGGCGTGCTGTCCAAGACACACCTATGAACCGTCCTCACCACCGTACGGGACACCATCCACAAGGAGAGAGGTCATTCTCTTATGCAGACGTGGTTAAATATGGCAATAACCAGAACCTACGTCATGCACAGGGACAAAGAGCTCTCTCCTATTCAAACG
The DNA here is from genome assembly GCF_946808225.1 of Silurus aristotelis. Taxonomy (NCBI): domain Eukaryota; kingdom Metazoa; phylum Chordata; class Actinopteri; order Siluriformes; family Siluridae; genus Silurus; species Silurus aristotelis. The sequence goes on along the minus strand of NC_139599.1, from coordinate 18,178,198 downwards.
CAGTAAAATTTTCAGGCCACACGAGGGCACCAAATACTTACCATACTGCATCACACCAGCGGTCTTTCAGACCACAATTTTTTGAACCTCAGGTCCGTTGGGGACCTGTCACAAGGATCCCACAAAAACTAAATCGAACATGGACAACTCGTCCACAACAACAAAAAAGGAACACACAGCAGAGACAAAATGTGGTTCAAAAACAATCGGATGACCCGGATTTTGCCTCAAAAACCCGTACCATGTTCAAAATAATCAAACTGGTACACCACAAAAATAATGTGAGCCAAGAACAACCTCCTGCATTGACCAAGATGGAGAAAAATCTATCTGAGGTCATCAAACCAGCTCTGCCAAACCCCACAACACAAGCCCTTATAGATGGTAATGCTAAAAACTGGGCCTATACCACCATGTTAATCCTTAAAAACCATTATGAGGACACATTGGTGGAAGAAATGGCCAAGCTGCAGCACTATCCTTCCCGAGGCTGGGAAGAATGCTTTAACACGGCGGTGTTATGGGCAAAACGAGGGATTGGTAAAAGGCTGAGATACAAATCAATACAGGAGGCTCACACTCTGGTAGGGGACAAATGTAAGATCCCTACACCCACTACTGAGGTGGAGGAAGCGAGAGAGGAAGCAGAGACGCAAAGTGTCCCTGCTGCTTCTTCTCTGCCGCCAGACACAGCGGGCGGTGCCATAGCGGTGCAGGTCTCGGTGCATGCTGAGGCCGAGGCACACTCCCTACCAGATTTGTCCACCCAACCAGTACCAAAATCTTCCAGAACCACTTCCACCATGACAGATCCACCAAACGATTGGTCCCCTTTTAGAGAGGAGGATTCAGAATTCACCCTAGATCCTCCTTCCTCCCCAAAAGCTCAACGCACTCCTCACCCGAGTTCCAATCCCTGTGTTAGATTGGAAGAGGAACTCGTTATTATCGAAGATCAGGGAGAGTGCGAACAGAATAATGACGGCAGCTCACAAAGGGTGACCCTAAGCCCAGACAAAATCGGCAGCCTTAGAACAGCCACACAGGCCCGTATTAATGTGGAGCTCAGGGTGCCTTCTGCAACACCATGTGACTCCAGTGAGTCTGTTCCAAATAGGCACATAAACACTCCCAGAAAAATGATAGAGTGGAAACTAACTGTCCGTAAGAAATGCCTAGTTATTGGGGATTCCAACCTCTCCAGGATTCCCCCCTTTAAGAACCCAGACCTCCAAATAGAAAGCTATCCTGGGGCCACGTTCAGACACATGGAGGCCGTGATAAATAAAATCTTGGTCTCGAATGATGTAGAGCATCTTATTTTAGCACTGGGCATCAACAGTCGGACTCAAAACGCCAAAGACACTGCCATTAAACAAATGCAGGCGGCAGTAAGAGCGGCGAAAGAAAAATTCCCGCTTGCTCGGATTTGGGTTCCGGAACTTAACTTTTCAGGAACGCTCCCAACAAAAGAGCAAACACAATTAAACATCCTGAGTGGTTACATCACTGCCAACCTGAATCATATTCCGGCCCTGCCCAGATCAGAGTTCCACACGGAGAGTGACAATATTCACTGGACAGGGAGTACAGCCGGAAAAATGCTGGAACATTGGCTTCAATATTTAAATTAAACCTCCCCATAAGCCTGCATGCACAGGAGGGGAACAAAAATGTGGTTGTTTTGGCCAAGAAAACCAAAATCACTCACCCACAATTCAGCCTGCTTAATAGAGGCCTAACTTTTATTCCAGCATGGAAAATTAACAGACAATATAGCGGGAGGCAAATGCGGTATGATCTGCAACAATACCACCGAAGACTAAAATTGGCATCTTATTTTCAAAATGACACGGATCAAACTCCCCCACCTTTCACACCTAAATCGGACTGGGTCCCACCCATGGATAAACTGCCCACTGAACTTCTCACATTGTTTGATACAGACCTTAGATCCTTCAAGAGACACTGCAGACCATATTGGGAACAACGCAACCTCACTCCTGAGGAAATCAGTGCTCTTGAAGAACTAAAAAATAACCAAAACATTATCATCAAACCAGCTGACAAGGGCAGTGCAACGGTTATTATGGACCGTGAGCAATATCTATGGGAAGGGTACAGACAATTACAGGATAGAACTTATTATAAAAAATTAGACAAACCCATTTATCCAGACACCGTACCCCTAGTCAAAGAAATAGTTCAGATCCTGTATACAAAAAAGCACATAAATGCCAAACAGAAGTCCTATCTCTTGGGTGACACAGAGCCCAGGAGCAGGAGATTCTACATGCTCCCTAAAATACATAAAGATCCGGCAAAATGGAGCAAACCCCACGAAATTCCTCCAGGAAGGCCTATAGTATCGGATTGCGGAAGCGAAACGTACTATACGGCCGAATTCCTGGACTTTTATTTAAATCCCCTTTCCACGGGCCACCCTAGCTATTTAAAAGACACGTATGATTTTATTCAAAAGGTTAAAGCACTTGAAATTCCCCAAGAGGCTGTCCTGTTCACTATGGACATTGACAGCCTTTACACAAATATCGACATCCAGGAAGGAATACAGGCCGTAAAAAATATTTTTCAAAAATACCCGGACAAATCCAGGCCTGATAAAGAACTCATCCAGTTGTTAGAAATAAATCTAAAGAGGAACGACTTTGAGTTCAATGGGGAATTCTTCCTTCAGATTAAGGGAACAGCGATGGGGAAGAAGTTTGCTCCGGCCTATGCCAACATATTTATGGCAGAATGGGAGACCTCGGCCCTATCCCGGTGCCATAAACGGCCTCTTCATTATTTTAGATATCTTGATGATATATGGGGAGTTTGGACACACACAGAGAGGGAGTTTGATGAGTTTTTAACAACACTTAACAACCATAACCCATCCATAAAACTGAAATCCTCCATCGGCCAGCTCTCGGTGGATTTTTTGGACACCACGACTTACAAGGGCCCGGATTTCAGCTCCACACGAAAATTGGACATCAAGGTTTTCTTTAAGGAAACAGACACACACGCTCTGCTACACAAGGAAAGCTTTCACCCTAAACACACTTACTCTGGCCTGGTCAAATCACAACTCCTGAGGTTTCGTCGCATATGTACCCGAGAACGGGACTTCATGGAAGCGACACGAATCCTCTTTAGAGCACTCAGGAACAGGGGATATAAAAGGTCCTTTTTGAGGAGGATTTTTAAATCCTACCTCACAATAGGAACTCGGGCGGAAGGCACCAGCGTGCCGCTCGTCCTGACATATTCCTCTGTCTCTGTGAAGCTCATCAGGGAGATAAGGTCCAATTTTATACAAATATTGGGACAAACACCAAGATTCAGAGACCACAAAGTCATTGCAGCTTTCAGGAAAAGCAAAAACCTACAAAACTATTTGGTCAGAGCCAAACTTAATCCTCTTCAGCAGGGAAAACCTAAACATCAGGGACAATACCTGGAACAAAAACAACATATTCAAAACAAATTTACCAAGGAAGTCTTCACCACTCATCGCTCAAGTACAGTGCACAGCAAAAATTGTGTCTACCTCATTTCCTGTAATCAATGTGGAGCCCAATATGTTGGAGAGACGGGCAACACCATCTTGATCAGGATGACACAACACAAACACAACATATTAAAAGAAAAACAAATGGATACTTACCTGGTCAAACACTTCCGGGAGCATGGATGGGAAGCTCTCAGGGTCATGGTCCTACAGGCAAACCCACAATGGTCTGTACCCCTGAGGAAAAGAGCAGAGAGAATTTGGATTCAGAAACTAAGTACTGTTTATCCCCAAGGCCTCAATGAGAGGTGAATAAAATATTCTTAGGGGGCATTGATGGCCTGTGCAAACAGGTTAGCACCTTCCTCTGACTCTAAACCTAACCCTAACCCTAATTTCTATCCCTAACCCTAAATCCTAACCCTAATTCCTATCCCTAACCCTAAGCCCTAACCTTAACCTAAACCTAAACCTAACCCTAATTCTAAAACCTAACCCTAACCCTGAATTGTATCCCTAACCACAACCCTAACCCTAACCTTAACCTAATCCTAACCTTAACCCTAATTTCTATCCCTAACCCTAATTTCTTACCATAACCCTACATCCTAATCCTAACCCCAAAACCTAAACCCAACCCTAACCCTAAACCTAACCCTAATTTCTATCCCTAACCCTAAAACCTAACCTTAACCTTTATTTCTATCCCTAACCCTAACCCTAATTTCTAGGCCTAACCCTAAAACCTAACCCTAACTTCTAACCCTAACCCCAAAACCTAACCCCAACCCTAACCCTAAACTTAACCCTAATTTCTATCCCTAACCCTAACCCTAAAACCTAACCTTAACCCTAATTTCTGTCCCTAACCCTAACCCTAAAACCTAACCTTAACCCTAATTTCTATTCCTAACCCTAATCCTAATTTCTAGCCCTAACCCTAAGTCCTATCCCTAAAACCTAACCCCAACCCTAACCCTAATTTCTATCCCTTACTCTAAAACCTAACCTTAACCCTAATTTCTATCCCTAACCCTAAAAGCTAACCTTAACCCTAATTCCTATCCCTAACCCTAACCCTAATTTCTAGCCCTAACCCTAAATCCTAATCCTAACCCTAACCTCTATCCCTAACCCTAAAACCTAACCTTTACCCTAATTTCCATCCCTAACCCTAACCCTAAAACCTAACCTCAACCCTAATTTCTATCCCTAACCCTAATTTCTAACCCTAACCCTAAATCCTAACCCTAACCCTAATTTTTATCCCTAACCCTTAATCCTAACCTTAACCCTAAACCTAACCCCAACCCTAACCTTAACCCTAACCCTAAATCCTAACCCTAATTTCTATCCCTAACCCTTAATCCTAACCTTAACCCTAAACCTAACCCCAACCCTAACCTTAACCCTAACCGTAACCCTAAATCCTAACCCTAACCGCTAACCTTAACCCCAAACCTAACCGGCCCGTGCCTCATGCCTGTTTTATTAAATTTTAATTTTAATTTATATTTATAAAATTTTTTTTAAAAAACCTAGGGCATTCAAAATTCTTCATTCTCATCAAACTGCAAAAAATGCCCTTTCACAATACCCTGAAAGACAGGTGTTTTCTATTGGCTTAGAACTATTTCTTTTTGAAATTGAGCTTGGAAATGGTTCTCATTGGCTCCTTTGAATTGGACCCCGCCTCTTTACACTATATAAGAGGCTGCTCAGAGGACTGAATCTTCCCCACTTCTTCCAGCTCGATTAGAGACACACTCAAGCTTTATTTTGATCCTGAATCTATTTTATTTTCAAAGAAAGAATATTTTTTGCAAATACTCTGAACAAGCCTGCCTGAAGAAGGTTCTAAGGGAACCGAAACGTTGCAACGGCTTGTTCCTTTCTCAGCTTTCAGAAATCTTTTGGAAAAAAAACATTTCTTTTATAAGGATTTTATTTTACTTTCCCATTTAAACTAAGCCAACTGCTTGGTTTATTTTCAAGCTCTTTAGAGACTTTTTTCAGGAAAATATTCCTTTGAGAGCACATTATTTTATTATTTTTATTTAAAATCAGGCAACTGCTTGATTTTATTTTCAAATTCTCAAGAGAGATTTATTTTGAAAAAACACAAAAAGATTCTTGATTTCAGTTCATTATTTTATTTTATTTGATTACACAAAAACATCCCAGATAAATATTTTGTTTAAAAAGCAATAGAAAAGAAAAACTTTTTGAAAAAATGATTCTGCCAGACAGAGATGGTTGGATGGTTGTCACCCGTGGACGCAGGCGTGCTGTCCAAGACACACCTATGAACCGTCCTCACCACCGTACGGGACACCATCCACAAGGAGAGAGGTCATTCTCTTATGCAGACGTGGTTAAATATGGCAATAACCAGAACCTACGTCATGCACAGGGACAAAGAGCTCTCTCCTATTCAAACGCAGTAAAATTTTCAGGCCACACGAGGGCACCAAATACTTACCATACTGCATCACACCAGCGGTCTTTCAGACCACAATTTTTTGAACCTCAGGTCCGTTGGGGACCTGTCACAAGGATCCCACAAAAACTAAATCGAACATGGACAACTCGTCCACAACAACAAAAAAGGAACACACAGCAGAGACAAAATGTGGTTCAAAAACAATCGGATGACCCGGATTTTGCCTCAAAAACCCGTACCATGTTCAAAATAATCAAACTGGTACACCACAAAAATAATGTGAGCCAAGAACAACCTCCTGCATTGACCAAGATGGAGAAAAATCTATCTGAGGTCATCAAACCAGCTCTGCCAAACCCCACAACACAAGCCCTTATAGATGGTAATGCTAAAAACTGGGCCTATACCACCATGTTAATCCTTAAAAACCATTATGAGGACACATTGGTGGAAGAAATGGCCAAGCTGCAGCACTATCCTTCCCGAGGCTGGGAAGAATGCTTTAACACGGCGGTGTTATGGGCAAAACGAGGGATTGGTAAAAGGCTGAGATACAAATCAATACAGGAGGCTCACACTCTGGTAGGGGACAAATGTAAGATCCCTACACCCACTACTGAGGTGGAGGAAGCGAGAGAGGAAGCAGAGACGCAAAGTGTCCCTGCTGCTTCTTCTCTGCCGCCAGACACAGCGGGCGGTGCCATAGCGGTGCAGGTCTCGGTGCATGCTGAGGCCGAGGCACACTCCCTACCAGATTTGTCCACCCAACCAGTACCAAAATCTTCCAGAACCACTTCCACCATGACAGATCCACCAAACGATTGGTCCCCTTTTAGAGAGGAGGATTCAGAATTCACCCTAGATCCTCCTTCCTCCCCAAAAGCTCAACGCACTCCTCACCCGAGTTCCAATCCCTGTGTTAGATTGGAAGAGGAACTCGTTATTATCGAAGATCAGGGAGAGTGCGAACAGAATAATGACGGCAGCTCACAAAGGGTGACCCTAAGCCCAGACAAAATCGGCAGCCTTAGAACAGCCACACAGGCCCGTATTAATGTGGAGCTCAGGGTGCCTTCTGCAACACCATGTGACTCCAGTGAGTCTGTTCCAAATAGGCACATAAACACTCCCAGAAAAATGATAGAGTGGAAACTAACTGTCCGTAAGAAATGCCTAGTTATTGGGGATTCCAACCTCTCCAGGATTCCCCCCTTTAAGAACCCAGACCTCCAAATAGAAAGCTATCCTGGGGCCACGTTCAGACACATGGAGGCCGTGATAAATAAAATCTTGGTCTCGAATGATGTAGAGCATCTTATTTTAGCACTGGGCATCAACAGTCGGACTCAAAACGCCAAAGACACTGCCATTAAACAAATGCAGGCGGCAGTAAGAGCGGCGAAAGAAAAATTCCCGCTTGCTCGGATTTGGGTTCCGGAACTTAACTTTTCAGGAACGCTCCCAACAAAAGAGCAAACACAATTAAACATCCTGAGTGGTTACATCACTGCCAACCTGAATCATATTCCGGCCCTGCCCAGATCAGAGTTCCACACGGAGAGTGACAATATTCACTGGACAGGGAGTACAGCCGGAAAAATGCTGGAACATTGGCTTCAATATTTAAATTAAACCTCCCCATAAGCCTGCATGCACAGGAGGGGAACAAAAATGTGGTTGTTTTGGCCAAGAAAACCAAAATCACTCACCCACAATTCAGCCTGCTTAATAGAGGCCTAACTTTTATTCCAGCATGGAAAATTAACAGACAATATAGCGGGAGGCAAATGCGGTATGATCTGCAACAATACCACCGAAGACTAAAATTGGCATCTTATTTTCAAAATGACACGGATCAAACTCCCCCACCTTTCACACCTAAATCGGACTGGGTCCCACCCATGGATAAACTGCCCACTGAACTTCTCACATTGTTTGATACAGACCTTAGATCCTTCAAGAGACACTGCAGACCATATTGGGAACAACGCAACCTCACTCCTGAGGAAATCAGTGCTCTTGAAGAACTAAAAAATAACCAAAACATTATCATCAAACCAGCTGACAAGGGCAGTGCAACGGTTATTATGGACCGTGAGCAATATCTATGGGAAGGGTACAGACAATTACAGGATAGAACTTATTATAAAAAATTAGACAAACCCATTTATCCAGACACCGTACCCCTAGTCAAAGAAATAGTTCAGATCCTGTATACAAAAAAGCACATAAATGCCAAACAGAAGTCCTATCTCTTGGGTGACACAGAGCCCAGGAGCAGGAGATTCTACATGCTCCCTAAAATACATAAAGATCCGGCAAAATGGAGCAAACCCCACGAAATTCCTCCAGGAAGGCCTATAGTATCGGATTGCGGAAGCGAAACGTACTATACGGCCGAATTCCTGGACTTTTATTTAAATCCCCTTTCCACGGGCCACCCTAGCTATTTAAAAGACACGTATGATTTTATTCAAAAGGTTAAAGCACTTGAAATTCCCCAAGAGGCTGTCCTGTTCACTATGGACATTGACAGCCTTTACACAAATATCGACATCCAGGAAGGAATACAGGCCGTAAAAAATATTTTTCAAAAATACCCGGACAAATCCAGGCCTGATAAAGAACTCATCCAGTTGTTAGAAATAAATCTAAAGAGGAACGACTTTGAGTTCAATGGGGAATTCTTCCTTCAGATTAAGGGAACAGCGATGGGGAAGAAGTTTGCTCCGGCCTATGCCAACATATTTATGGCAGAATGGGAGACCTCGGCCCTATCCCGGTGCCATAAACGGCCTCTTCATTATTTTAGATATCTTGATGATATATGGGGAGTTTGGACACACACAGAGAGGGAGTTTGATGAGTTTTTAACAACACTTAACAACCATAACCCATCCATAAAACTGAAATCCTCCATCGGCCAGCTCTCGGTGGATTTTTTGGACACCACGACTTACAAGGGCCCGGATTTCAGCTCCACACGAAAATTGGACATCAAGGTTTTCTTTAAGGAAACAGACACACACGCTCTGCTACACAAGGAAAGCTTTCACCCTAAACACACTTACTCTGGCCTGGTCAAATCACAACTCCTGAGGTTTCGTCGCATATGTACCCGAGAACGGGACTTCATGGAAGCGACACGAATCCTCTTTAGAGCACTCAGGAACAGGGGATATAAAAGGTCCTTTTTGAGGAGGATTTTTAAATCCTACCTCACAATAGGAACTCGGGCGGAAGGCACCAGCGTGCCGCTCGTCCTGACATATTCCTCTGTCTCTGTGAAGCTCATCAGGGAGATAAGGTCCAATTTTATACAAATATTGGGACAAACACCAAGATTCAGAGACCACAAAGTCATTGCAGCTTTCAGGAAAAGCAAAAACCTACAAAACTATTTGGTCAGAGCCAAACTTAATCCTCTTCAGCAGGGAAAACCTAAACATCAGGGACAATACCTGGAACAAAAACAACATATTCAAAACAAATTTACCAAGGAAGTCTTCACCACTCATCGCTCAAGTACAGTGCACAGCAAAAATTGTGTCTACCTCATTTCCTGTAATCAATGTGGAGCCCAATATGTTGGAGAGACGGGCAACACCATCTTGATCAGGATGACACAACACAAACACAACATATTAAAAGAAAAACAAATGGATACTTACCTGGTCAAACACTTCCGGGAGCATGGATGGGAAGCTCTCAGGGTCATGGTCCTACAGGCAAACCCACAATGGTCTGTACCCCTGAGGAAAAGAGCAGAGAGAATTTGGATTCAGAAACTAAGTACTGTTTATCCCCAAGGCCTCAATGAGAGGTGAATAAAATATTCTTAGGGGGCATTGATGGCCTGTGCAAACAGGTTAGCACCTTCCTCTGACTCTAAACCTAACCCTAACCCTAATTTCTATCCCTAACCCTAAATCCTAACCCTAATTCCTATCCCTAACCCTAAGCCCTAACCTTAACCTAAACCTAAACCTAACCCTAATTCTAAAACCTAACCCTAACCCTGAATTGTATCCCTAACCACAACCCTAACCCTAACCTTAACCTAATCCTAACCTTAACCCTAATTTCTATCCCTAACCCTAATTTCTTACCATAACCCTACATCCTAATCCTAACCCCAAAACCTAAACCCAACCCTAACCCTAAACCTAACCCTAATTTCTATCCCTAACCCTAAAACCTAACCTTAACCTTTATTTCTATCCCTAACCCTAACCCTAATTTCTAGGCCTAACCCTAAAACCTAACCCTAACTTCTAACCCTAACCCCAAAACCTAACCCCAACCCTAACCCTAAACTTAACCCTAATTTCTATCCCTAACCCTAACCCTAAAACCTAACCTTAACCCTAATTTCTGTCCCTAACCCTAACCCTAAAACCTAACCTTAACCCTAATTTCTATTCCTAACCCTAATCCTAATTTCTAGCCCTAACCCTAAGTCCTATCCCTAAAACCTAACCCCAACCCTAACCCTAATTTCTATCCCTTACTCTAAAACCTAACCTTAACCCTAATTTCTATCCCTAACCCTAAAAGCTAACCTTAACCCTAATTCCTATCCCTAACCCTAACCCTAATTTCTAGCCCTAACCCTAAATCCTAATCCTAACCCTAACCTCTATCCCTAACCCTAAAACCTAACCTTTACCCTAATTTCCATCCCTAACCCTAACCCTAAAACCTAACCTCAACCCTAATTTCTATCCCTAACCCTAATTTCTAACCCTAACCCTAAATCCTAACCCTAACCCTAATTTTTATCCCTAACCCTTAATCCTAACCTTAACCCTAAACCTAACCCCAACCCTAACCTTAACCCTAACCCTAAATCCTAACCCTAATTTCTATCCCTAACCCTTAATCCTAACCTTAACCCTAAACCTAACCCCAACCCTAACCTTAACCCTAACCGTAACCCTAAATCCTAACCCTAACCGCTAACCTTAACCCCAAACCTAACCGGCCCGTGCCTCATGCCTGTTTTATTAAATTTTAATTTTAATTTATATTTATAAAATTTTTTTTAAAAAACCTAGGGCATTCAAAATTCTTCATTCTCATCAAACTGCAAAAAATGCCCTTTCACAATACCCTGAAAGACAGGTGTTTTCTATTGGCTTAGAACTATTTCTTTTTGAAATTGAGCTTGGAAATGGTTCTCATTGGCTCCTTTGAATTGGACCCCGCCTCTTTACACTATATAAGAGGCTGCTCAGAGGACTGAATCTTCCCCACTTCTTCCAGCTCGATTAGAGACACACTCAAGCTTTATTTTGATCCTGAATCTATTTTATTTTCAAAGAAAGAATATTTTTTGCAAATACTCTGAACAAGCCTGCCTGAAGAAGGTTCTAAGGGAACCGAAACGTTGCAACGGCTTGTTCCTTTCTCAGCTTTCAGAAATCTTTTGGAAAAAAAACATTTCTTTTATAAGGATTTTATTTTACTTTCCCATTTAAACTAAGCCAACTGCTTGGTTTATTTTCAAGCTCTTTAGAGACTTTTTTCAGGAAAATATTCCTTTGAGAGCACATTATTTTATTATTTTTATTTAAAATCAGGCAACTGCTTGATTTTATTTTCAAATTCTCAAGAGAGATTTATTTTGAAAAAACACAAAAAGATTCTTGATTTCAGTTCATTATTTTATTTTATTTGATTACACAAAAACATCCCAGATAAATATTTTGTTTAAAAAGCAATAGAAAAGAAAAACTTTTTGAAAAAATGATTCTGCCAGACAGAGATGGTTGGATGGTTGTCACCCGTGGACGCAGGCGTGCTGTCCAAGACACACCTATGAACCGTCCTCACCACCGTACGGGACACCATCCACAAGGAGAGAGGTCATTCTCTTATGCAGACGTGGTTAAATATGGCAATAACCAGAACCTACGTCATGCACAGGGACAAAGAGCTCTCTCCTATTCAAACGCAGTAAAATTTTCAGGCCACACGAGGGCACCAAATACTTACCATACTGCATCACACCAGCGGTCTTTCAGACCACAATTTTTTGAACCTCAGGTCCGTTGGGGACCTGTCACAAGGATCCCACAAAAACTAAATCGAACATGGACAACTCGTCCACAACAACAAAAAAGGAACACACAGCAGAGACAAAATGTGGTTCAAAAACAATCGGATGACCCGGATTTTGCCTCAAAAACCCGTACCATGTTCAAAATAATCAAACTGGTACACCACAAAAATAATGTGAGCCAAGAACAACCTCCTGCATTGACCAAGATGGAGAAAAATCTATCTGAGGTCATCAAACCAGCTCTGCCAAACCCCACAACACAAGCCCTTATAGATGGTAATGCTAAAAACTGGGCCTATACCACCATGTTAATCCTTAAAAACCATTATGAGGACACATTGGTGGAAGAAATGGCCAAGCTGCAGCACTATCCTTCCCGAGGCTGGGAAGAATGCTTTAACACGGCGGTGTTATGGGCAAAACGAGGGATTGGTAAAAGGCTGAGATACAAATCAATACAGGAGGCTCACACTCTGGTAGGGGACAAATGTAAGATCCCTACACCCACTACTGAGGTGGAGGAAGCGAGAGAGGAAGCAGAGACGCAAAGTGTCCCTGCTGCTTCTTCTCTGCCGCCAGACACAGCGGGCGGTGCCATAGCGGTGCAGGTCTCGGTGCATGCTGAGGCCGAGGCACACTCCCTACCAGATTTGTCCACCCAACCAGTACCAAAATCTTCCAGAACCACTTCCACCATGACAGATCCACCAAACGATTGGTCCCCTTTTAGAGAGGAGGATTCAGAATTCACCCTAGATCCTCCTTCCTCCCCAAAAGCTCAACGCACTCCTCACCCGAGTTCCAATCCCTGTGTTAGATTGGAAGAGGAACTCGTTATTATCGAAGATCAGGGAGAGTGCGAACAGAATAATGACGGCAGCTCACAAAGGGTGACCCTAAGCCCAGACAAAATCGGCAGCCTTAGAACAGCCACACAGGCCCGTATTAATGTGGAGCTCAGGGTGCCTTCTGCAACACCATGTGACTCCAGTGAGTCTGTTCCAAATAGGCACATAAACACTCCCAGAAAAATGATAGAGTGGAAACTAACTGTCCGTAAGAAATGCCTAGTTATTGGGGATTCCAACCTCTCCAGGATTCCCCCCTTTAAGAACCCAGACCTCCAAATAGAAAGCTATCCTGGGGCCACGTTCAGACACATGGAGGCCGTGATAAATAAAATCTTGGTCTCGAATGATGTAGAGCATCTTATTTTAGCACTGGGCATCAACAGTCGGACTCAAAACGCCAAAGACACTGCCATTAAACAAATGCAGGCGGCAGTAAGAGCGGCGAAAGAAAAATTCCCGCTTGCTCGGATTTGGGTTCCGGAACTTAACTTTTCAGGAACGCTCCCAACAAAAGAGCAAACACAATTAAACATCCTGAGTGGTTACATCACTGCCAACCTGAATCATATTCCGGCCCTGCCCAGATCAGAGTTCCACACGGAGAGTGACAATATTCACTGGACAGGGAGTACAGCCGGAAAAATGCTGGAACATTGGCTTCAATATTTAAATTAAACCTCCCCATAAGCCTGCATGCACAGGAGGGGAACAAAAATGTGGTTGTTTTGGCCAAGAAAACCAAAATCACTCACCCACAATTCAGCCTGCTTAATAGAGGCCTAACTTTTATTCCAGCATGGAAAATTAACAGACAATATAGCGGGAGGCAAATGCGGTATGATCTGCAACAATACCACCGAAGACTAAAATTGGCATCTTATTTTCAAAATGACACGGATCAAACTCCCCCACCTTTCACACCTAAATCGGACTGGGTCCCACCCATGGATAAACTGCCCACTGAACTTCTCACATTGTTTGATACAGACCTTAGATCCTTCAAGAGACACTGCAGACCATATTGGGAACAACGCAACCTCACTCCTGAGGAAATCAGTGCTCTTGAAGAACTAAAAAATAACCAAAACATTATCATCAAACCAGCTGACAAGGGCAGTGCAACGGTTATTATGGACCGTGAGCAATATCTATGGGAAGGGTACAGACAATTACAGGATAGAACTTATTATAAAAAATTAGACAAACCCATTTATCCAGACACCGTACCCCTAGTCAAAGAAATAGTTCAGATCCTGTATACAAAAAAGCACATAAATGCCAAACAGAAGTCCTATCTCTTGGGTGACACAGAGCCCAGGAGCAGGAGATTCTACATGCTCCCTAAAATACATAAAGATCCGGCAAAATGGAGCAAACCCCACGAAATTCCTCCAGGAAGGCCTATAGTATCGGATTGCGGAAGCGAAACGTACTATACGGCCGAATTCCTGGACTTTTATTTAAATCCCCTTTCCACGGGCCACCCTAGCTATTTAAAAGACACGTATGATTTTATTCAAAAGGTTAAAGCACTTGAAATTCCCCAAGAGGCTGTCCTGTTCACTATGGACATTGACAGCCTTTACACAAATATCGACATCCAGGAAGGAATACAGGCCGTAAAAAATATTTTTCAAAAATACCCGGACAAATCCAGGCCTGATAAAGAACTCATCCAGTTGTTAGAAATAAATCTAAAGAGGAACGACTTTGAGTTCAATGGGGAATTCTTCCTTCAGATTAAGGGAACAGCGATGGGGAAGAAGTTTGCTCCGGCCTATGCCAACATATTTATGGCAGAATGGAAGACCTCGGCCCTATCCCGGTGCCATAAACGGCCTCTTCATTATTTTAGATATCTTGATGATATATGGGGAGTTTGGACACACACAGAGAGGGAGTTTGATGAGTTTTTAACAACACTTAACAACCATAACCCATCCATAAAACTGAAATCCTCCATCGGCCAGCTCTCGGTGGATTTTTTGGACACCACGACTTACAAGGGCCCGGATTTCAGCTCCACACGAAAATTGGACATCAAGGTTTTCTTTAAGGAAACAGACACACACGCTCTGCTACACAAGGAAAGCTTTCACCCTAAACACACTTACTCTGGCCTGGTCAAATCACAACTCCTGAGGTTTCGTCGCATATGTACCCGAGAACGGGACTTCATGGAAGCGACACGAATCCTCTTTAGAGCACTCAGGAACAGGGGATATAAAAGGTCCTTTTTGAGGAGGATTTTTAAATCCTACCTCACAATAGGAACTCGGGCGGAAGGCACCAGCGTGCCGCTCGTCCTGACATATTCCTCTGTCTCTGTGAAGCTCATCAGGGAGATAAGGTCCAATTTTATACAAATATTGGGACAAACACCAAGATTCAGAGACCACAAAGTCATTGCAGCTTTCAGGAAAAGCAAAAACCTACAAAACTATTTGGTCAGAGCCAAACTTAATCCTCTTCAGCAGGGAAAACCTAAACATCAGGGACAATACCTGGAACAAAAACAACATATTCAAAACAAATTTACCAAGGAAGTCTTCACCACTCATCGCTCAAGTACAGTGCACAGCAAAAATTGTGTCTACCTCATTTCCTGTAATCAATGTGGAGCCCAATATGTTGGAGAGACGGGCAACACCATCTTGATCAGGATGACACAACACAAACACAACATATTAAAAGAAAAACAAATGGATACTTACCTGGTCAAACACTTCCGGGAGCATGGATGGGAAGCTCTCAGGGTCATGGTCCTACAGGCAAACCCACAATGGTCTGTACCCCTGAGGAAAAGAGCAGAGAGAATTTGGATTCAGAAACTAAGTACTGTTTATCCCCAAGGCCTCAATGAGAGGTGAATAAAATATTCTTAGGGGGCATTGATGGCCTGTGCAAACAGGTTAGCACCTTCCTCTGACTCTAAACCTAACCCTAACCCTAATTTCTATCCCTAACCCTAAATCCTAACCCTAATTCCTATCCCTAACCCTAAGCCCTAACCTTAACCTAAACCTAAACCTAACCCTAATTCTAAAACCTAACCCTAACCCTGAATTGTATCCCTAACCACAACCCTAACCCTAACCTTAACCTAATCCTAACCTTAACCCTAATTTCTATCCCTAACCCTAATTTCTTACCATAACCCTACATCCTAATCCTAACCCCAAAACCTAAACCCAACCCTAACCCTAAACCTAACCCTAATTTCTATCCCTAACCCTAAAACCTAACCTTAACCTTTATTTCTATCCCTAACCCTAACCCTAATTTCTAGGCCTAACCCTAAAACCTAACCCTAACTTCTAACCCTAACCCCAAAACCTAACCCCAACCCTAACCCTAAACTTAACCCTAATTTCTATCCCTAACCCTAACCCTAAAACCTAACCTTAACCCTAATTTCTGTCCCTAACCCTAACCCTAAAACCTAACCTTAACCCTAATTTCTATTCCTAACCCTAATCCTAATTTCTAGCCCTAACCCTAAGTCCTATCCCTAAAACCTAACCCCAACCCTAACCCTAATTTCTATCCCTTACTCTAAAACCTAACCTTAACCCTAATTTCTATCCCTAACCCTAAAAGCTAACCTTAACCCTAATTCCTATCCCTAACCCTAACCCTAATTTCTAGCCCTAACCCTAAATCCTAATCCTAACCCTAACCTCTATCCCTAACCCTAAAACCTAACCTTTACCCTAATTTCCATCCCTAACCCTAACCCTAAAACCTAACCTCAACCCTAATTTCTATCCCTAACCCTAATTTCTAACCCTAACCCTAAATCCTAACCCTAACCCTAATTTTTATCCCTAACCCTTAATCCTAACCTTAACCCTAAACCTAACCCCAACCCTAACCTTAACCCTAACCCTAAATCCTAACCCTAATTTCTATCCCTAACCCTTAATCCTAACCTTAACCCTAAACCTAACCCCAACCCTAACCTTAACCCTAACCGTAACCCTAAATCCTAACCCTAACCGCTAACCTTAACCCCAAACCTAACCGGCCCGTGCCTCATGCCTGTTTTATTAAATTTTAATTTTAATTTATATTTATAAAATTTTTTTTAAAAAACCTAGGGCATTCAAAATTCTTCATTCTCATCAAACTGCAAAAAATGCCCTTTCACAATACCCTGAAAGACAGGTGTTTTCTATTGGCTTAGAACTATTTCTTTTTGAAATTGAGCTTGGAAATGGTTCTCATTGGCTCCTTTGAATTGGACCCCGCCTCTTTACACTATATAAGAGGCTGCTCAGAGGACTGAATCTTCCCCACTTCTTCCAGCTCGATTAGAGACACACTCAAGCTTTATTTTGATCCTGAATCTATTTTATTTTCAAAGAAAGAATATTTTTTGCAAATACTCTGAACAAGCCTGCCTGAAGAAGGTTCTAAGGGAACCGAAACGTTGCAACGGCTTGTTCCTTTCTCAGCTTTCAGAAATCTTTTGGAAAAAAAACATTTCTTTTATAAGGATTTTATTTTACTTTCCCATTTAAACTAAGCCAACTGCTTGGTTTATTTTCAAGCTCTTTAGAGACTTTTTTCAGGAAAATATTCCTTTGAGAGCACATTATTTTATTATTTTTATTTAAAATCAGGCAACTGCTTGATTTTATTTTCAAATTCTCAAGAGAGATTTATTTTGAAAAAACACAAAAAGATTCTTGATTTCAGTTCATTATTTTATTTTATTTGATTACACAAAAACATCCCAGATAAATATTTTGTTTAAAAAGCAATAGAAAAGAAAAACTTTTTGAAAAAATGATTCTGCCAGACAGAGATGGTTGGATGGTTGTCACCCGTGGACGCAGGCGTGCTGTCCAAGACACACCTATGAACCGTCCTCACCACCGTACGGGACACCATCCACAAGGAGAGAGGTCATTCTCTTATGCAGACGTGGTTAAATATGGCAATAACCAGAACCTACGTCATGCACAGGGACAAAGAGCTCTCTCCTATTCAAACGCAGTAAAATTTTCAGGCCACACGAGGGCACCAAATACTTACCATACTGCATCACACCAGCGGTCTTTCAGACCACAATTTTTTGAACCTCAGGTCCGTTGGGGACCTGTCACAAGGATCCCACAAAAACTAAATCGAACATGGACAACTCGTCCACAACAACAAAAAAGGAACACACAGCAGAGACAAAATGTGGTTCAAAAACAATCGGATGACCCGGATTTTGCCTCAAAAACCCGTACCATGTTCAAAATAATCAAACTGGTACACCACAAAAATAATGTGAGCCAAGAACAACCTCCTGCATTGACCAAGATGGAGAAAAATCTATCTGAGGTCATCAAACCAGCTCTGCCAAACCCCACAACACAAGCCCTTATAGATGGTAATGCTAAAAACTGGGCCTATACCACCATGTTAATCCTTAAAAACCATTATGAGGACACATTGGTGGAAGAAATGGCCAAGCTGCAGCACTATCCTTCCCGAGGCTGGGAAGAATGCTTTAACACGGCGGTGTTATGGGCAAAACGAGGGATTGGTAAAAGGCTGAGATACAAATCAATACAGGAGGCTCACACTCTGGTAGGGGACAAATGTAAGATCCCTACACCCACTACTGAGGTGGAGGAAGCGAGAGAGGAAGCAGAGACGCAAAGTGTCCCTGCTGCTTCTTCTCTGCCGCCAGACACAGCGGGCGGTGCCATAGCGGTGCAGGTCTCGGTGCATGCTGAGGCCGAGGCACACTCCCTACCAGATTTGTCCACCCAACCAGTACCAAAATCTTCCAGAACCACTTCCACCATGACAGATCCACCAAACGATTGGTCCCCTTTTAGAGAGGAGGATTCAGAATTCACCCTAGATCCTCCTTCCTCCCCAAAAGCTCAACGCACTCCTCACCCGAGTTCCAATCCCTGTGTTAGATTGGAAGAGGAACTCGTTATTATCGAAGATCAGGGAGAGTGCGAACAGAATAATGACGGCAGCTCACAAAGGGTGACCCTAAGCCCAGACAAAATCGGCAGCCTTAGAACAGCCACACAGGCCCGTATTAATGTGGAGCTCAGGGTGCCTTCTGCAACACCATGTGACTCCAGTGAGTCTGTTCCAAATAGGCACATAAACACTCCCAGAAAAATGATAGAGTGGAAACTAACTGTCCGTAAGAAATGCCTAGTTATTGGGGATTCCAACCTCTCCAGGATTCCCCCCTTTAAGAACCCAGACCTCCAAATAGAAAGCTATCCTGGGGCCACGTTCAGACACATGGAGGCCGTGATAAATAAAATCTTGGTCTCGAATGATGTAGAGCATCTTATTTTAGCACTGGGCATCAACAGTCGGACTCAAAACGCCAAAGACACTGCCATTAAACAAATGCAGGCGGCAGTAAGAGCGGCGAAAGAAAAATTCCCGCTTGCTCGGATTTGGGTTCCGGAACTTAACTTTTCAGGAACGCTCCCAACAAAAGAGCAAACACAATTAAACATCCTGAGTGGTTACATCACTGCCAACCTGAATCATATTCCGGCCCTGCCCAGATCAGAGTTCCACACGGAGAGTGACAATATTCACTGGACAGGGAGTACAGCCGGAAAAATGCTGGAACATTGGCTTCAATATTTAAATTAAACCTCCCCATAAGCCTGCATGCACAGGAGGGGAACAAAAATGTGGTTGTTTTGGCCAAGAAAACCAAAATCACTCACCCACAATTCAGCCTGCTTAATAGAGGCCTAACTTTTATTCCAGCATGGAAAATTAACAGACAATATAGCGGGAGGCAAATGCGGTATGATCTGCAACAATACCACCGAAGACTAAAATTGGCATCTTATTTTCAAAATGACACGGATCAAACTCCCCCACCTTTCACACCTAAATCGGACTGGGTCCCACCCATGGATAAACTGCCCACTGAACTTCTCACATTGTTTGATACAGACCTTAGATCCTTCAAGAGACACTGCAGACCATATTGGGAACAACGCAACCTCACTCCTGAGGAAATCAGTGCTCTTGAAGAACTAAAAAATAACCAAAACATTATCATCAAACCAGCTGACAAGGGCAGTGCAACGGTTATTATGGACCGTGAGCAATATCTATGGGAAGGGTACAGACAATTACAGGATAGAACTTATTATAAAAAATTAGACAAACCCATTTATCCAGACACCGTACCCCTAGTCAAAGAAATAGTTCAGATCCTGTATACAAAAAAGCACATAAATGCCAAACAGAAGTCCTATCTCTTGGGTGACACAGAGCCCAGGAGCAGGAGATTCTACATGCTCCCTAAAATACATAAAGATCCGGCAAAATGGAGCAAACCCCACGAAATTCCTCCAGGAAGGCCTATAGTATCGGATTGCGGAAGCGAAACGTACTATACGGCCGAATTCCTGGACTTTTATTTAAATCCCCTTTCCACGGGCCACCCTAGCTATTTAAAAGACACGTATGATTTTATTCAAAAGGTTAAAGCACTTGAAATTCCCCAAGAGGCTGTCCTGTTCACTATGGACATTGACAGCCTTTACACAAATATCGACATCCAGGAAGGAATACAGGCCGTAAAAAATATTTTTCAAAAATACCCGGACAAATCCAGGCCTGATAAAGAACTCATCCAGTTGTTAGAAATAAATCTAAAGAGGAACGACTTTGAGTTCAATGGGGAATTCTTCCTTCAGATTAAGGGAACAGCGATGGGGAAGAAGTTTGCTCCGGCCTATGCCAACATATTTATGGCAGAATGGGAGACCTCGGCCCTATCCCGGTGCCATAAACGGCCTCTTCATTATTTTAGATATCTTGATGATATATGGGGAGTTTGGACACACACAGAGAGGGATTTAGATGAGTTTTTAACAACACTTAACAACCATAACCCATCCATAAAACTGAAATCCTCCATCGGCCAGCTCTCGGTGGATTTTTTGGACACCACGACTTACAAGGGCCCGGATTTCAGCTCCACACGAAAATTGGACATCAAGGTTTTCTTTAAGGAAACAGACACACACGCTCTGCTACACAAGGAAAGCTTTCACCCTAAACACACTTACTCTGGCCTGGTCAAATCACAACTCCTGAGGTTTCGTCGCATATGTACCCGAGAACGGGACTTCATGGAAGCGACACGAATCCTCTTTAGAGCACTCAGGAACAGGGGATATAAAAGGTCCTTTTTGAGGAGGATTTTTAAATCCTACCTCACAATAGGAACTCGGGCGGAAGGCACCAGCGTGCCGCTCGTCCTGACATATTCCTCTGTCTCTGTGAAGCTCATCAGGGAGATAAGGTCCAATTTTATACAAATATTGGGACAAACACCAAGATTCAGAGACCACAAAGTCATTGCAGCTTTCAGGAAAAGCAAAAACCTACAAAACTATTTGGTCAGAGCCAAACTTAATCCTCTTCAGCAGGGAAAACCTAAACATCAGGGACAATACCTGGAACAAAAACAACATATTCAAAACAAATTTACCAAGGAAGTCTTCACCACTCATCGCTCAAGTACAGTGCACAGCAAAAATTGTGTCTACCTCATTTCCTGTAATCAATGTGGAGCCCAATATGTTGGAGAGACGGGCAACACCATCTTGATCAGGATGACACAACACAAACACAACATATTAAAAGAAAAACAAATGGATACTTACCTGGTCAAACACTTCCGGGAGCATGGATGGGAAGCTCTCAGGGTCATGGTCCTACAGGCAAACCCACAATGGTCTGTACCCCTGAGGAAAAGAGCAGAGAGAATTTGGATTCAGAAACTAAGTACTGTTTATCCCCAAGGCCTCAATGAGAGGTGAATAAAATATTCTTAGGGGGCATTGATGGCCTGTGCAAACAGGTTAGCACCTTCCTCTGACTCTAAACCTAACCCTAACCCTAATTTCTATCCCTAACCCTAAATCCTAACCCTAATTCCTATCCCTAACCCTAAGCCCTAACCTTAACCTAAACCTAAACCTAACCCTAATTCTAAAACCTAACCCTAACCCTGAATTGTATCCCTAACCACAACCCTAACCCTAACCTTAACCTAATCCTAACCTTAACCCTAATTTCTATCCCTAACCCTAATTTCTTACCATAACCCTACATCCTAATCCTAACCCCAAAACCTAAACCCAACCCTAACCCTAAACCTAACCCTAATTTCTATCCCTAACCCTAAAACCTAACCTTAACCTTTATTTCTATCCCTAACCCTAACCCTAATTTCTAGGCCTAACCCTAAAACCTAACCCTAACTTCTAACCCTAACCCCAAAACCTAACCCCAACCCTAACCCTAAACTTAACCCTAATTTCTATCCCTAACCCTAACCCTAAAACCTAACCTTAACCCTAATTTCTGTCCCTAACCCTAACCCTAAAACCTAACCTTAACCCTAATTTCTATTCCTAACCCTAATCCTAATTTCTAGCCCTAACCCTAAGTCCTATCCCTAAAACCTAACCCCAACCCTAACCCTAATTTCTATCCCTTACTCTAAAACCTAACCTTAACCCTAATTTCTATCCCTAACCCTAAAAGCTAACCTTAACCCTAATTCCTATCCCTAACCCTAACCCTAATTTCTAGCCCTAACCCTAAATCCTAATCCTAACCCTAACCTCTATCCCTAACCCTAAAACCTAACCTTTACCCTAATTTCCATCCCTAACCCTAACCCTAAAACCTAACCTCAACCCTAATTTCTATCCCTAACCCTAATTTCTAACCCTAACCCTAAATCCTAACCCTAACCCTAATTTTTATCCCTAACCCTTAATCCTAACCTTAACCCTAAACCTAACCCCAACCCTAACCTTAACCCTAACCCTAAATCCTAACCCTAATTTCTATCCCTAACCCTTAATCCTAACCTTAACCCTAAACCTAACCCCAACCCTAACCTTAACCCTAACCGTAACCCTAAATCCTAACCCTAACCGCTAACCTTAACCCCAAACCTAACCGGCCCGTGCCTCATGCCTGTTTTATTAAATTTTAATTTTAATTTATATTTATAAAATTTTTTTTAAAAAACCTAGGGCATTCAAAATTCTTCATTCTCATCAAACTGCAAAAAATGCCCTTTCACAATACCCTGAAAGACAGGTGTTTTCTATTGGCTTAGAACTATTTCTTTTTGAAATTGAGCTTGGAAATGGTTCTCATTGGCTCCTTTGAATTGGACCCCGCCTCTTTACACTATATAAGAGGCTGCTCAGAGGACTGAATCTTCCCCACTTCTTCCAGCTCGATTAGAGACACACTCAAGCTTTATTTTGATCCTGAATCTATTTTATTTTCAAAGAAAGAATATTTTTTGCAAATACTCTGAACAAGCCTGCCTGAAGAAGGTTCTAAGGGAACCGAAACGTTGCAACGGCTTGTTCCTTTCTCAGCTTTCAGAAATCTTTTGGAAAAAAAACATTTCTTTTATAAGGATTTTATTTTACTTTCCCATTTAAACTAAGCCAACTGCTTGGTTTATTTTCAAGCTCTTTAGAGACTTTTTTCAGGAAAATATTCCTTTGAGAGCACATTATTTTATTATTTTTATTTAAAATCAGGCAACTGCTTGATTTTATTTTCAAATTCTCAAGAGAGATTTATTTTGAAAAAACACAAAAAGATTCTTGATTTCAGTTCATTATTTTATTTTATTTGATTACACAAAAACATCCCAGATAAATATTTTGTTTAAAAAGCAATAGAAAAGAAAAACTTTTTGAAAAAATGATTCTGCCAGACAGAGATGGTTGGATGGTTGTCACCCGTGGACGCAGGCGTGCTGTCCAAGACACACCTATGAACCGTCCTCACCACCGTACGGGACACCATCCACAAGGAGAGAGGTCATTCTCTTATGCAGACGTGGTTAAATATGGCAATAACCAGAACCTACGTCATGCACAGGGACAAAGAGCTCTCTCCTATTCAAACGCAGTAAAATTTTCAGGCCACACGAGGGCACCAAATACTTACCATACTGCATCACACCAGCGGTCTTTCAGACCACAATTTTTTGAACCTCAGGTCCGTTGGGGACCTGTCACAAGGATCCCACAAAAACTAAATCGAACATGGACAACTCGTCCACAACAACAAAAAAGGAACACACAGCAGAGACAAAATGTGGTTCAAAAACAATCGGATGACCCGGATTTTGCCTCAAAAACCCGTACCATGTTCAAAATAATCAAACTGGTACACCACAAAAATAATGTGAGCCAAGAACAACCTCCTGCATTGACCAAGATGGAGAAAAATCTATCTGAGGTCATCAAACCAGCTCTGCCAAACCCCACAACACAAGCCCTTATAGATGGTAATGCTAAAAACTGGGCCTATACCACCATGTTAATCCTTAAAAACCATTATGAGGACACATTGGTGGAAGAAATGGCCAAGCTGCAGCACTATCCTTCCCGAGGCTGGGAAGAATGCTTTAACACGGCGGTGTTATGGGCAAAACGAGGGATTGGTAAAAGGCTGAGATACAAATCAATACAGGAGGCTCACACTCTGGTAGGGGACAAATGTAAGATCCCTACACCCACTACTGAGGTGGAGGAAGCGAGAGAGGAAGCAGAGACGCAAAGTGTCCCTGCTGCTTCTTCTCTGCCGCCAGACACAGCGGGCGGTGCCATAGCGGTGCAGGTCTCGGTGCATGCTGAGGCCGAGGCACACTCCCTACCAGATTTGTCCACCCAACCAGTACCAAAATCTTCCAGAACCACTTCCACCATGACAGATCCACCAAACGATTGGTCCCCTTTTAGAGAGGAGGATTCAGAATTCACCCTAGATCCTCCTTCCTCCCCAAAAGCTCAACGCACTCCTCACCCGAGTTCCAATCCCTGTGTTAGATTGGAAGAGGAACTCGTTATTATCGAAGATCAGGGAGAGTGCGAACAGAATAATGACGGCAGCTCACAAAGGGTGACCCTAAGCCCAGACAAAATCGGCAGCCTTAGAACAGCCACACAGGCCCGTATTAATGTGGAGCTCAGGGTGCCTTCTGCAACACCATGTGACTCCAGTGAGTCTGTTCCAAATAGGCACATAAACACTCCCAGAAAAATGATAGAGTGGAAACTAACTGTCCGTAAGAAATGCCTAGTTATTGGGGATTCCAACCTCTCCAGGATTCCCCCCTTTAAGAACCCAGACCTCCAAATAGAAAGCTATCCTGGGGCCACGTTCAGACACATGGAGGCCGTGATAAATAAAATCTTGGTCTCGAATGATGTAGAGCATCTTATTTTAGCACTGGGCATCAACAGTCGGACTCAAAACGCCAAAGACACTGCCATTAAACAAATGCAGGCGGCAGTAAGAGCGGCGAAAGAAAAATTCCCGCTTGCTCGGATTTGGGTTCCGGAACTTAACTTTTCAGGAACGCTCCCAACAAAAGAGCAAACACAATTAAACATCCTGAGTGGTTACATCACTGCCAACCTGAATCATATTCCGGCCCTGCCCAGATCAGAGTTCCACACGGAGAGTGACAATATTCACTGGACAGGGAGTACAGCCGGAAAAATGCTGGAACATTGGCTTCAATATTTAAATTAAACCTCCCCATAAGCCTGCATGCACAGGAGGGGAACAAAAATGTGGTTGTTTTGGCCAAGAAAACCAAAATCACTCACCCACAATTCAGCCTGCTTAATAGAGGCCTAACTTTTATTCCAGCATGGAAAATTAACAGACAATATAGCGGGAGGCAAATGCGGTATGATCTGCAACAATACCACCGAAGACTAAAATTGGCATCTTATTTTCAAAATGACACGGATCAAACTCCCCCACCTTTCACACCTAAATCGGACTGGGTCCCACCCATGGATAAACTGCCCACTGAACTTCTCACATTGTTTGATACAGACCTTAGATCCTTCAAGAGACACTGCAGACCATATTGGGAACAACGCAACCTCACTCCTGAGGAAATCAGTGCTCTTGAAGAACTAAAAAATAACCAAAACATTATCATCAAACCAGCTGACAAGGGCAGTGCAACGGTTATTATGGACCGTGAGCAATATCTATGGGAAGGGTACAGACAATTACAGGATAGAACTTATTATAAAAAATTAGACAAACCCATTTATCCAGACACCGTACCCCTAGTCAAAGAAATAGTTCAGATCCTGTATACAAAAAAGCACATAAATGCCAAACAGAAGTCCTATCTCTTGGGTGACACAGAGCCCAGGAGCAGGAGATTCTACATGCTCCCTAAAATACATAAAGATCCGGCAAAATGGAGCAAACCCCACGAAATTCCTCCAGGAAGGCCTATAGTATCGGATTGCGGAAGCGAAACGTACTATACGGCCGAATTCCTGGACTTTTATTTAAATCCCCTTTCCACGGGCCACCCTAGCTATTTAAAAGACACGTATGATTTTATTCAAAAGGTTAAAGCACTTGAAATTCCCCAAGAGGCTGTCCTGTTCACTATGGACATTGACAGCCTTTACACAAATATCGACATCCAGGAAGGAATACAGGCCGTAAAAAATATTTTTCAAAAATACCCGGACAAATCCAGGCCTGATAAAGAACTCATCCAGTTGTTAGAAATAAATCTAAAGAGGAACGACTTTGAGTTCAATGGGGAATTCTTCCTTCAGATTAAGGGAACAGCGATGGGGAAGAAGTTTGCTCCGGCCTATGCCAACATATTTATGGCAGAATGGGAGACCTCGGCCCTATCCCGGTGCCATAAACGGCCTCTTCATTATTTTAGATATCTTGATGATATATGGGGAGTTTGGACACACACAGAGAGGGAGTTTGATGAGTTTTTAACAACACTTAACAACCATAACCCATCCATAAAACTGAAATCCTCCATCGGCCAGCTCTCGGTGGATTTTTTGGACACCACGACTTACAAGGGCCCGGATTTCAGCTCCACACGAAAATTGGACATCAAGGTTTTCTTTAAGGAAACAGACACACACGCTCTGCTACACAAGGAAAGCTTTCACCCTAAACACACTTACTCTGGCCTGGTCAAATCACAACTCCTGAGGTTTCGTCGCATATGTACCCGAGAACGGGACTTCATGGAAGCGACACGAATCCTCTTTAGAGCACTCAGGAACAGGGGATATAAAAGGTCCTTTTTGAGGAGGATTTTTAAATCCTACCTCACAATAGGAACTCGGGCGGAAGGCACCAGCGTGCCGCTCGTCCTGACATATTCCTCTGTCTCTGTGAAGCTCATCAGGGAGATAAGGTCCAATTTTATACAAATATTGGGACAAACACCAAGATTCAGAGACCACAAAGTCATTGCAGCTTTCAGGAAAAGCAAAAACCTACAAAACTATTTGGTCAGAGCCAAACTTAATCCTCTTCAGCAGGGAAAACCTAAACATCAGGGACAATACCTGGAACAAAAACAACATATTCAAAACAAATTTACCAAGGAAGTCTTCACCACTCATCGCTCAAGTACAGTGCACAGCAAAAATTGTGTCTACCTCATTTCCTGTAATCAATGTGGAGCCCAATATGTTGGAGAGACGGGCAACACCATCTTGATCAGGATGACACAACACAAACACAACATATTAAAAGAAAAACAAATGGATACTTACCTGGTCAAACACTTCCGGGAGCATGGATGGGAAGCTCTCAGGGTCATGGTCCTACAGGCAAACCCACAATGGTCTGTACCCCTGAGGAAAAGAGCAGAGAGAATTTGGATTCAGAAACTAAGTACTGTTTATCCCCAAGGCCTCAATGAGAGGTGAATAAAATATTCTTAGGGGGCATTGATGGCCTGTGCAAACAGGTTAGCACCTTCCTCTGACTCTAAACCTAACCCTAACCCTAATTTCTATCCCTAACCCTAAATCCTAACCCTAATTCCTATCCCTAACCCTAAGCCCTAACCTTAACCTAAACCTAAACCTAACCCTAATTCTAAAACCTAACCCTAACCCTGAATTGTATCCCTAACCACAACCCTAACCCTAACCTTAACCTAATCCTAACCTTAACCCTAATTTCTATCCCTAACCCTAATTTCTTACCATAACCCTACATCCTAATCCTAACCCCAAAACCTAAACCCAACCCTAACCCTAAACCTAACCCTAATTTCTATCCCTAACCCTAAAACCTAACCTTAACCTTTATTTCTATCCCTAACCCTAACCCTAATTTCTAGGCCTAACCCTAAAACCTAACCCTAACTTCTAACCCTAACCCCAAAACCTAACCCCAACCCTAACCCTAAACTTAACCCTAATTTCTATCCCTAACCCTAACCCTAAAACCTAACCTTAACCCTAATTTCTGTCCCTAACCCTAACCCTAAAACCTAACCTTAACCCTAATTTCTATTCCTAACCCTAATCCTAATTTCTAGCCCTAACCCTAAATCCTATCCCTAAAACCTAACCCCAACCCTAACCCTAATTTCTATCCCTTACTCTAAAACCTAACCTTAACCCTAATTTCTATCCCTAACCCTAAAAGCTAACCTTAACCCTAATTCCTATCCCTAACCCTAACCCTAATTTCTAGCCCTAACCCTAAATCCTAATCCTAACCCTAACCTCTATCCCTAACCCTAAAACCTAACCTTTACCCTAATTTCCATCCCTAACCCTAACCCTAAAACCTAACCTCAACCCTAATTTCTATCCCTAACCCTAATTTCTAACCCTAACCCTAAATCCTAACCCTAACCCTAATTTTTATCCCTAACCCTTAATCCTAACCTTAACCCTAAACCTAACCCCAACCCTAACCTTAACCCTAACCCTAAATCCTAACCCTAATTTCTATCCCTAACCCTTAATCCTAACCTTAACCCTAAACCTAACCCCAACCCTAACCTTAACCCTAACCGTAACCCTAAATCCTAACCCTAACCGCTAACCTTAACCCCAAACCTAACCGGCCCGTGCCTCATGCCTGTTTTATTAAATTTTAATTTTAATTTATATTTATAAAATTTTTTTTAAAAAACCTAGGGCATTCAAAATTCTTCATTCTCATCAAACTGCAAAAAATGCCCTTTCACAATACCCTGAAAGACAGGTGTTTTCTATTGGCTTAGAACTATTTCTTTTTGAAATTGAGCTTGGAAATGGTTCTCATTGGCTCCTTTGAATTGGACCCCGCCTCTTTACACTATATAAGAGGCTGCTCAGAGGACTGAATCTTCCCCACTTCTTCCAGCTCGATTAGAGACACACTCAAGCTTTATTTTGATCCTGAATCTATTTTATTTTCAAAGAAAGAATATTTTTTGCAAATACTCTGAACAAGCCTGCCTGAAGAAGGTTCTAAGGGAACCGAAACGTTGCAACGGCTTGTTCCTTTCTCAGCTTTCAGAAATCTTTTGGAAAAAAAACATTTCTTTTATAAGGATTTTATTTTACTTTCCCATTTAAACTAAGCCAACTGCTTGGTTTATTTTCAAGCTCTTTAGAGACTTTTTTCAGGAAAATATTCCTTTGAGAGCACATTATTTTATTATTTTTATTTAAAATCAGGCAACTGCTTGATTTTATTTTCAAATTCTCAAGAGAGATTTATTTTGAAAAAACACAAAAAGATTCTTGATTTCAGTTCATTATTTTATTTTATTTGATTACACAAAAACATCCCAGATAAATATTTTGTTTAAAAAGCAATAGAAAAGAAAAACTTTTTGAAAAAATGATTCTGCCAGACAGAGATGGTTGGATGGTTGTCACCCGTGGACGCAGGCGTGCTGTCCAAGACACACCTATGAACCGTCCTCACCACCGTACGGGACACCATCCACAAGGAGAGAGGTCATTCTCTTATGCAGACGTGGTTAAATATGGCAATAACCAGAACCTACGTCATGCACAGGGACAAAGAGCTCTCTCCTATTCAAACGCAGTAAAATTTTCAGGCCACACGAGGGCACCAAATACTTACCATACTGCATCACACCAGCGGTCTTTCAGACCACAATTTTTTGAACCTCAGGTCCGTTGGGGACCTGTCACAAGGATCCCACAAAAACTAAATCGAACATGGACAACTCGTCCACAACAACAAAAAAGGAACACACAGCAGAGACAAAATGTGGTTCAAAAACAATCGGATGACCCGGATTTTGCCTCAAAAACCCGTACCATGTTCAAAATAATCAAACTGGTACACCACAAAAATAATGTGAGCCAAGAACAACCTCCTGCATTGACCAAGATGGAGAAAAATCTATCTGAGGTCATCAAACCAGCTCTGCCAAACCCCACAACACAAGCCCTTATAGATGGTAATGCTAAAAACTGGGCCTATACCACCATGTTAATCCTTAAAAACCATTATGAGGACACATTGGTGGAAGAAATGGCCAAGCTGCAGCACTATCCTTCCCGAGGCTGGGAAGAATGCTTTAACACGGCGGTGTTATGGGCAAAACGAGGGATTGGTAAAAGGCTGAGATACAAATCAATACAGGAGGCTCACACTCTGGTAGGGGACAAATGTAAGATCCCTACACCCACTACTGAGGTGGAGGAAGCGAGAGAGGAAGCAGAGACGCAAAGTGTCCCTGCTGCTTCTTCTCTGCCGCCAGACACAGCGGGCGGTGCCATAGCGGTGCAGGTCTCGGTGCATGCTGAGGCCGAGGCACACTCCCTACCAGATTTGTCCACCCAACCAGTACCAAAATCTTCCAGAACCACTTCCACCATGACAGATCCACCAAACGATTGGTCCCCTTTTAGAGAGGAGGATTCAGAATTCACCCTAGATCCTCCTTCCTCCCCAAAAGCTCAACGCACTCCTCACCCGAGTTCCAATCCCTGTGTTAGATTGGAAGAGGAACTCGTTATTATCGAAGATCAGGGAGAGTGCGAACAGAATAATGACGGCAGCTCACAAAGGGTGACCCTAAGCCCAGACAAAATCGGCAGCCTTAGAACAGCCACACAGGCCCGTATTAATGTGGAGCTCAGGGTGCCTTCTGCAACACCATGTGACTCCAGTGAGTCTGTTCCAAATAGGCACATAAACACTCCCAGAAAAATGATAGAGTGGAAACTAACTGTCCGTAAGAAATGCCTAGTTATTGGGGATTCCAACCTCTCCAGGATTCCCCCCTTTAAGAACCCAGACCTCCAAATAGAAAGCTATCCTGGGGCCACGTTCAGACACATGGAGGCCGTGATAAATAAAATCTTGGTCTCGAATGATGTAGAGCATCTTATTTTAGCACTGGGCATCAACAGTCGGACTCAAAACGCCAAAGACACTGCCATTAAACAAATGCAGGCGGCAGTAAGAGCGGCGAAAGAAAAATTCCCGCTTGCTCGGATTTGGGTTCCGGAACTTAACTTTTCAGGAACGCTCCCAACAAAAGAGCAAACACAATTAAACATCCTGAGTGGTTACATCACTGCCAACCTGAATCATATTCCGGCCCTGCCCAGATCAGAGTTCCACACGGAGAGTGACAATATTCACTGGACAGGGAGTACAGCCGGAAAAATGCTGGAACATTGGCTTCAATATTTAAATTAAACCTCCCCATAAGCCTGCATGCACAGGAGGGGAACAAAAATGTGGTTGTTTTGGCCAAGAAAACCAAAATCACTCACCCACAATTCAGCCTGCTTAATAGAGGCCTAACTTTTATTCCAGCATGGAAAATTAACAGACAATATAGCGGGAGGCAAATGCGGTATGATCTGCAACAATACCACCGAAGACTAAAATTGGCATCTTATTTTCAAAATGACACGGATCAAACTCCCCCACCTTTCACACCTAAATCGGACTGGGTCCCAC
>NC_139599.1:18099007-18139007 GCF_946808225.1 Silurus aristotelis | reverse complement strand
AGCTTTATTCTTCGACAACCCTAACCCCAACACCTAACCCCAGTGGCGGGCCATGCGTTTGGTATCTGGGCCTCCATTTGGGACGTACCCGACTTAATCCACCTCTTAATACCACCACTATCATGTCACAATTATAGAAACCATCAATACAATACAAAAACACAATATAACAACACGTGGCATTACAGAGAGACATTTCACATATGGAGGTGAAAACCATTTTACTAAAGCAACAAACCCAGTAAAGACTCCAAACCTCTACACTACAACCACAACTGTGCACCTACAACATCTGGAGCAGTTCAGAACCAATATTTGTCTAATAAAATGGCAAAAACATAAAAATGTAAATAAAACACAACCTAATCACCAGAGATGCAGACTCATATTGTGCAGCGCCCCCCCCCCCCCCCCCCAGAGGCTGTAATCCAGTGGTACCGCTCGTATTCACTGGTCTGGAAGTGGAGAACAAACCCTTTCCAGGGCTGAGACCCTAACCCTAACCCTAATCCTAGCTTCGGGGACGGCCAACCGCCTCACAATGACTAGCTTTTCTGGAAAATTCATTTTGTATAATGTCCGAGACAAAATCAATTTCTCTTTCTCCGTAGGCATAAAAAAGTCTAACTCTGATGTATTAATGTGTGCAGAGCTACACACGTACTTTACCAGTCAAACTCGGCTGTAATAGTTTCCCTCTGCCCAACCAATCAGAGGACGGGAAAATGCTGACGCTATTCTGGGCCAGTGATCTGCTCTGTGAAGAGAATCTGAAATCTGATTGTTAAAAAAACAGAGCTAATTCTTAAGGAGACTACGGTTAAAAAGGCCAGCAGTATTGACTTTGCACCCCCTGGGCAGATTAGATTCACATGGCAGCACATAGAGACTGAATTCTGATTGGACAAAAATCTAACATCCACATACACAAGCTGGAAGCAGTGCAGCCGAGAGAAAAGCTTAGAAATTAAGATAATAAACTGTTGGGAATAAATTAATACAATTTAATGGAACAAATATTAGAATTTAGGTTGTAAATGTAGGTCAGTGCTTCTGATAGTGTTTAGGCCAGCAGAAAAGACTTTGCTGGTCCTGACCGCCCACCACTGCCTAACCCTAACCCAAATCCTAACCATAACCGCTAACCTTAACCACAACCCCAAGGCACGTGCCTTATGCCTTTTGCAAAAAAAAGCATGCGAAATTCTAATTACAAATTTCTTTTTTAAATGCCCTTTAAAAGGGCATTTCTCCATCACTGTTTCACCTCATTCCCTTTATTCTCTATCTAATCCCCTATTTATTTATAAAAATTTGGTCATTAAATTCACTATGTTTTAACATAAACAAACAAAATACTTAGGTTTTTTAATAGGTATTAAAGTGCTGGCTGACAAGTAGTTAAAATATGAAATATAGCATCTAAAAAACTGATTAGTATTTGGGAAGCTTAATTGTTATACTTTTATTTATAAATATCAAATGTAAATGTATATTGCTTAATGTTGTTTAGTTTTATTTATTTAATTATATTACATTGCTTTAATTTATACAGTTGTTAAGTTGTGTGGAGCTTCATTCCATCCTTCACCTGGTGCTGGAAGATGGAAACATCATAAACACTGAGATCCCTCACATTATCACTCTCATTTATTTTATTACTTCAAAAGATTATATTTTTTTTATTTTATATTTTATATATATATATATATATATATATATATATACACCTTGTTCACATACTATCACTATTATTATAATTATTATACTTTAATAAACATAAAATATTAAACGTGTCACTCACTGTAAACCATAATTGACCATAACTCTAAAGACTCACGAAAACACACCCAAATTAACCACCAGCATAATAACCAAATGTAGCTACTAAAGCAGAAGCGCATCTCACCTTTAGAAGAGCTGCAGACGACGAGAGGAGAAGAAATGACACTTCTGAAGAACAAACTCCTTCCATTCGGCCCGACATTTTCTGCAGCGGTCGCAAAAAGCTGCATCCGCCTTCAGTGAATACTCAAGTCCGTCTCTTTTCTGAAACCACGCCTGCAAAAATGACCTCTTTATACAACAGGCGTGTTGGATACGCACTTAGTACGACTTGCATAGGTCCATCTCCCCCCCAAATCATCCGGGCAGGTGGCATCATTCCGGGTGGAACAGCAGCGCTGCCGTCACCGAGTCCAATCACTGGGGCATCGACATTCCCATCAGCGGTGTTCGTCATTGAACTGAGCTGATCAACAGTTTTCTCTGTTGAGGTGGCGAACCATCTTATACCCATTGTTAAAGATGTTTTAATAAAACAGTGTTTTGTTAAATGTTTTAGACGAACTTTAGAATAACGAATTCACTGACTATTTACTCTACTGAGTTACGCTACTGACGTAGTGGCAGCGTGTATGTAAATAACTGTTAGCACTGCATTATGGGTTAGTCATTGTATTTATTTGTTTTTTATTTACTTATACTCATCATTCTTTAACCAGTATTCATGGTATAATAAAATCAATTTGTAAAGCATTTTTTTTAATGATTAAGTTTGTTATTATTTTGAGAAGTACGGGGGCTCAGGTGGCAGGGCCACGCCCCCCAAGGCCACGCCCCCAGGGCCCGCGCGTGGCGCCGACACTGTTCTGTACGTCCAGCCTGAAGGTAGACACGATTATAATTTTATTCAATCTAAATCTAATTTAAATCAAAAGTTTTCTTTACTGAAACTAAAAATGGAAGACATGGTGCATTGTTTGTGTGTGTGTGTGTGTGTGTGTGTGTGTGTGTGAGAGAGAGAGGTTATAAGCACATTGATTTTTTTTGTTGTGTGAGACTAATACATTTGTGGCATTCATCTGTTTTTTTTTTTTTTTATTGATATGAAGTACATTAAGTTACAAACATAGGCACTTCCTTCATCACTAATCATCCAGCAGGAATAATGAGGGGTTTAGCACTGCTTCAACACCCCATCTCACCAAACATGACATTAATGTGCAGTTTATTATAAGTTCAGAGGAGATTGAGATTTCTAGACTGGAGCTTATTCTGGAATCTTACAGACATTATATTTTTTTACCAACATTTAACTCATCGTTTAAACAAGTTCTACAAATAATATAAATAAAAATCAGATCATAAGTCTTATATTATAATATCTTATAAAAAATAATATCAAATTATACTTTAGGATAAAGTTAATTTTTAAAAACATTAACCTTAAACCAGAAAATACTTCAACTCCAACTGGTTCTGTTAGTGACTTATCAAAGCAATCCTGTATAGTTTTTGCCTCATTGTGGTCCCTGGTGAGATTACAATTAGATTTAAAATGTATTATTATTATTATTATTATTATTATTATTATTAGTGGTAGTAATAGTAGTAGTAGTACAATTATCACACTCTGAATGCAAGAGATTTACAGATGAAACGGTAATTTCGGGAGCAATGATCATCATTATATCGTCCATCACTGTGGAAGTGAGCACAATCTTCTCCACCACCCAGACCATGTAAATGCCAGTTATCAGGTTGACCAGGCATCCAATCTCTTCATAAACACACAGATATATAGACATGATGTGTCATTCAGGAACAATCTGGTTAACAGCGCAAGCATTTACTTAAATATCACACACACTATTACTAAATAATGAATAATAGAATTGCACCAAATAACACACGCATACACATTCACATTTTCACCTCTTGTCCATTTGGTACAGCGTTTCATCCAGCCACTCCCACTCTCCCGTTCTCTCATCACTCAGACCAAGCCAGTAATATAAAGGCTTGGTGTTCTTTATCACAAATACCTACACACACATACACACAGACACACACATTCTCTAATCTTAGTTAATAAGATGTACTTTGTAGTAAGAGAATTACAGCTCATTTATTATTATTATTATTATTATTATTATTATTATTATTATTATAGCTTTGCAATTGTTATGTTTGTCAGATCTCATAATATCTAATTGACATTTGTTTTACTAAATGAATGACATATTAGCATTTGACAAGAAACACTGACCTTTTCCTCTTTATTCTTCAGGATCAGCAGTTCTGCTTTCATATTCACACATGTATCTCGAGCTTCATTCCAAGACTTTCAATAAGTAGAAAAATAATAACAAAGTGAAAAGAAAAGCTTCCAATCCAATGGGCAACACTGTTGCTGGGTGTCTACAAGCACACACACACACACATTACTACAAACTCACCACTACACACTTATCAGTGTGTGTGTGTGTGTGTGTGTGTGTGTGTGTGTGTAGTGATTAGTGTGTAGTGGTGAGGTTGTATTGATGAGATCATCAGATCAATGCTTAATGTAAATGCAGATACCTGTAAGAACCTGAACACTATGGCAAAAGGACTTGAGGATAGATATCCATGAAAACGATTTTCTGTACATCATATCTAATGTGGGTAAAAACATAAGGGAAGTTAGGGGTAGATTCATTCATTACAAAGTAGTACATAAATATTATTATACACCATCTAGGCTTTACAGAATGGGTATAGCTGGAAATAATCTATGCTGGAAATGTAAGGAAGAAGAGGGTACTTATTTGGAGATGATTTGGGAATGTTCCTTAGTTCACCCATTTTGGTGTAAAATTCTGGGAGTAATGCAAGAGTGGATGGGATCCAACATACCTGTGGAACCACGACTATGCATTCTGGGAGATAAATCAGTGGTACCCAACATAGCAAAAAACATGTTTACTCTAATTTAGATTGGTTGTATTAAAGCTGCCAGGATGATTTTACGCAATTGGAAATGCCACAAAACCCCATACTTGAAAGATTGGATTGATGGGGTGATTAAAATGGCTTTGTACAAGAGCATGTTGGGGAGACTGCATAGCGAGGGAGAAATGAAGAAAACATGGGATCATTTCTGGCAATATATAAAAATGGTTTGAAGAAGTAGGGCTGATTAATGACTGTTTAATATACATGTGCTTTTATTATGATTGTATTCCACTGATAGTGACTTGTGGCTGAATGTGTAATAGCGAAGATGATTATTGAATGCTGTGTTGATGTTCTTTGAAGTCTGGACTGTTGAACAAGAACAAAAAAAAAAAAAAAAAAGCTTTCCTTGTCCCGACACTTAACATGATTAACTGGAGTATCAACACAAATATTTCAGGTAAAGTGAATCAAATCACAAGGTGACACTCTAAAACATCTACACTCTTGATAGAAGACTGTGAGGGTAACATGGTGTAGTAATTATAAAAACAAAGATGCTAAAGTTTCTGCAGAACGTTTAATTTATTTTATCATTTATTTAAGTTTTTACAAAAAACAGAAATGTTAAAATAAAATTTGCCACACCACACACACACTCAATAACTCCAATGTTTGCACTGTTGCATGATGAGGTCTGTGTGTGTGTGTGTGTGTGTGTGTGTGTGTGTGTGTGTGTGTGTGTGTGTGTGTGTGTGTGTGTGTGTGTGTCACTGACTCAGTTGTCTGTACAGTTGAATGATGAGTAGTTGTATCTCAGGGTCCCCAGTGTTAATGTCAATGGCCTTTAGAAAGAAATGCAACACTTCATGTTTCCTCCCTTCAGCCAAACAGAATGCACCAGTGAGTCAAACATTTCCTTTGGATGTGTAACTTCATTTAGACTCAGAATTTGTACTTCAGAAGGTGCACATTGATCCAAAAGTTCACTAGAGGCCAGTTCAACATCAGTGGATTCATCAGTGAAACCCTTCACTCCATCACCTTCCTCTTTCTCCTCAAACTCCTCGTCTACCACTGCAAAATCTCCTCCTCCGCACACTCCTCCTCCTCCGCACACTCCTCCTCCTCCGCACACTCCTCCTCCTCCGCACACTCCTCCTCCTCCGCACACTCCTCCTCCTCCGCACACTCCTCCTCCTCCACACACTCCTCCTCCTCCACACACTCCTCCTCCTCCACACACTCCTCCTCCTCCACACACTCACTCGTGTAATCTGAATTTAGTGTTTCTCCACTTGGCTGCGCCTCTTCCAAAACTGATTCATCACCACATATTTCATATGGTTCAGATGCTTGTTTATGCACCATCCCTTCAAAGCTGACCTTATCTTCTGGCTCCTCCTCTTCCTCTTCCTCCTCCTCCATGTCGTCTAGCAGTGACTCTAACATTGAGCGCCGTGATGCGATTGATGTGTTCATGCTGCGTCTGGAGCCAATACGCAGCATAGATTTGGGTGTGGAAGATCCAAGGCCCGTGAAGCTGCTCTCTAAAGGACTGCTGACCAACACAGCTTTCTCGTCCTCTTCCTCACTATCATAAAGCACTCGCAATCTTTTCTTTTTGGATGGCCAGAGGAGCGACTCATCTGTCGGTGTGGAGACTGCTGACTTCTCCTTCACACTGTCAAAGTTACTCTCGATCCGCTCCCTGGAGTCATCCATCTGCAGTTGGAAGTCTTCGCCTCCTGTACTAAGCTCCTCCTCTTCCTGATCCACCTTCTCCTCTTTGTCCTCTGAGAGAAGCTCTGCACTGTCCTCCAGTTGCAGATAAAAATTTCCTGGGAAATATTCTGGGGATGTCAAATCAGACTCCACCCCAACCATAGATTTAGTTAAATCTAGCTCTGCTCCTGGAGCTGTAGATGAATCTATCCCCACCTTAAACAAAACTTTGGAGGCATCAGACTCGAAAAAAGTTTCAGGTGAACCCAAGTCCACCTGTGAAAAGGCTTCAGGGGTCTTTGACTCCATTCCCAGCAGAGCTACAGATGAATCAGATTGCTTGAAGGGAGAGATATTTATGATCTGATTTAAGTAAGAGTGTGAAAGATGATCGGATTTCTCTTCTATAATTAAACCCTGCTCACTGTTTATGCTCTTAATCTCTTGTTCAACAAAACTGTCGTCGGTCACGTGTATAGATAAATCTATCACATGATCATCTTTCAC
The DNA here is from genome assembly GCF_946808225.1 of Silurus aristotelis. Lineage (NCBI taxonomy): Eukaryota > Metazoa > Chordata > Actinopteri > Siluriformes > Siluridae > Silurus > Silurus aristotelis. The sequence goes on along the minus strand of NC_139599.1, from coordinate 18,132,056 downwards.
CTGCATCCCTCCATCCAGTTCATCCAAACCTGATTGTGTAAGATCCACCACAGCATGTGAGCTGAGATTAGGGCACAGCGGTGTGGTTTTGCTGTCTCCCCTCCCCATGTGTTGGTCTGGATATCGATGTCGTGACAGTCGGAGCCAGGTGGGTTCTGTGTTCTGACTGACGTTGTCCATCATGAGGCTGTGCAGTTGTGACTCGGCCTGGACTAACTCCTGTGCTTTTTGAACACGCTGATCAATGTAATGCGTGTCCTCGTCCTGCAGCATATCCTCATCCTCTTCATTGGAGAACAGCAGGTCGTGACGGGACACGCCAAACACATTCATGCCCTTTAGAGCGGAGATGTGGCACTCCAGCTCAGGGTCGGAGCGGCATGCAGATGAGTGGAGTGACTGTAGCTGCAGCTGAGTGGAAGATAAGTGTGTGTCCTCCAGTGTGAAAAGCTCCTTCAGCTCCTGCTTAGTGAAGTACCTAAATGGGTTCTTCTTATCACCTGTGGTCTGGCGTATTAAAGAGTCCTTAAACACCTGTAATGGAAAACACACAGACACAAGTCAATTCAATTCATGTTTATTTGTATTGCGCTTTTAATAATGAACTTTGTCTCAAAGCAGCGTTACACAGGTAATGTGGTGATAAAAATTAATAAGATGTTCTTTATAAGTGTAAGCTTGTTCCTGATGAACAAGCCGGTGGTGACTGTGGTGGAAGGAAAAGCTTCTCACTCTCTCACACACACTCACACACTCACACACTCACACACTCACACACTCACACACTCACACACTCACACACTCACACACACAATATAAAGATTATAGTTTCCATTATGAGCACGTTTTACAGATTTAAGATAATAAAGACTGAAATCTTACATATAGGGTTATACAGAAAAATAAAATGTGAAAATTACAAACTATTTGATGACATTATTTAACAGTATTTCTGATAAAGCACTTCACACATTCAGCATCAACTCCCCAGCATGAGGAGCTTCATCCTGGACTCTTAAATTCTGCTCAGTGTGCAATCCCAAGCATAAGATGTTGCAGGATTTATATGAATACATCATTGTAATCAGAGGATTTTGAAGATGGTCATAGGTCAAATTTTTTTCTCCAATAGATTTTTTTTCCTGTTTGTGCATTTTAAGCTCAGACATAAAGTCGTTATAAAAAGCACTATTTTTGGGACAGATGCAACAATGATGTATTAACTATTGTAAAATAAATTATTTTGCTAAAAGTTCTTAAAAAAACTAAACACACACACACACACACACACACACACACACACACACACACACACACACACACCTGTCGCCTGTAAATCTTCTCCTCCACAGTTCCACAGGTGATGAGTCTGTAGATGATGACGTCATGTGTCTGGCCAATACGGTACGCTCGGTCCACTGCCTGTGCGTCTGTGGCAGGGTTCCAGCTAGGGTCAAAGATCACCACCCTGTTGGCAGCAGTGAGGGTGAGGCCGACTCCACCCACCTGTGTGGTCAGCAGAAACACGGAGTAGCGTGCATCTGTCTGGAAGAGAGCAATGCGTCTTTCTCTCTCAGCGAGTTGTGTGATGGTGCCATCTACACGCAGTAGACAGAACTTCCTGTTAGTAAGCACACGCTCAATGATGTCCAGCATCTTCCTGGACTGCGAGAAAATGAGTGTGCGCTTTCCCTCATCCCTCAAACTCTCCATTAGGCTGAGAAGAAAACACAGCTTTCCCGACTCATTAATAAGCGTCTCATCAGCCACACCCACAATACTGCTCGCACCCGATTGCCCATCGTCCCCTTGGAGATCGCCTGGCCCCGCCCCGAATCCGAGCTGGGCAACGGCTCGGGCAGAGAGCAGTCTGGGATGATCACAGAGCTTTTTGAGTACAGTAAGCTCTGCAAGTGGAGAGTGTGTCGTGGTCAACAGTTCTTTGATATGGTCCAGAGAGACAAACTGTCTATAGACATCCTCCTGAACGTCACTCAGGTATGTCCACACGATCAGATCTGTCTTACGTGTTAGAGATGGGATCTCATTCACTCTTGCACTCTGCTGGTGCTGCACTTTCTGTTGCTGATCTTCCTCACTGGCCCTGTCTGAAAGCTGCTTCCTGTTCTGAACCTCAGCTTTGGTCCTTCGCAGGAAGTAGGGCTTGATAAGCTCGGTCAGGTTCTGAGAGATTTTAAGCCCAAGAGCTTTCTCTCCGGGAGTGGCGTCTTTCTCCCTCGCCCGTGTGATTGGGTTCTCATACTCTGTTTTAAAGGTCTTGGCACTGCCAAGCAATGCACCCTTGCAGGCAAAGTCAAACAGGGCCCACATCTCCCGCAGGTTGTTCTGAACGGGTGTGCCAGTGAGCAGGAGGCGGTGCCGTGCCGGAACTGCGCTCACACTCTTCGCAGTCTTCGTTGATGGGCTTTTTATCTTGTGTGCTTCATCTAGGATGATGTAATCCCAGGAGAACTCCCGTCCTCCGAATGAGGCCAGCTGCTGCCAGTTATTATTCAGCATTTGATATGTGGTGATGACGGCTCCACTCCCACGCTGGATTCGTTCCAGGTTCCGGCTGCGCTCCAATTTGTTGGCGCCATGAAACTCTTTGACTCGCAGGCCAGGGGTCCAGCGCTTAAATTCATTAAGCCAGGTCTTGATCAGGGAGGTGGGCATGACGAGAAGCGTGTGACTGATCTGCTCGGCATCATACATAGCCGACAGGTAGCTGATGACCTGCACCGTCTTGCCCAGACCCATGTCGTCCGCAAGGATGCCGCCGACATGCCCGTCCCTATGCAGGCTGTACAGGAAGGCCACGCCATCTTTCTGGTGCTCATACAGCTGATCGTAAAGCCCTTTATACAACATTAACCCACTTCTGAGCACGTCCACAAACTCCTCCTCTTCCTCAGATACGTTTAGCTCTTTTATAGCCTCCTCCAATCGCTGGATTCGACCCAGCATCTTATCACTTGGACGCACATCAAACGCTCTTCGGAAAAATCCCAGAGAAAGTTCAAGATCACCTCGCTGAGCGGCCTCCTTCCCCTGCTGCCTAAATCTACCACACACAAATGAAAAATAAACTGTAAATCTAAAATAAATTTAAAGCTGATTGTATTTTTTATTTATAAACACACCGTGCATACACATCACAATACACACGCGCACACACACACACACACACACACACACACACACACACACACATCATATCACACACACACACACACACACATCACATCACAATACACACACAGCATAAATACATCACAATACACACACACACACACACCACACCACAATACACACACAGCATAAATACATCACAATACACACACACACACACACACACACACCACAATACACACACAGCATAAATACATCACAATACACACACACACACACACACACATCACATCACAATACACACACAGCATAAATACATCACAATACACACACACACACACACCACATCACAATACACACACAGCATAAATACATCACAATACACACACACACACACCACATCACAATACACACACAGCATAAATACATCACAATACACACACGGGTCCCTGGTGGTCTAGTGGTTAGGATACGGCCACTGTGGCCCAGCCATTAGAGTTGCACAAGCCAGTGCACTCTTAACATAAATATATCTCAATACACACACACACCGCATAATTGAAACACACAAAGCATAAATGTCACACACACACACAGCATAAATATATCACAATAGACACACACACACACACACACACAATCAGAATACACACACAGCATAAATACATCACAATAGACATACACAGCATAAACACACAGACACACACAGCAGAACTACAACACACACACACACACACACACACACACACAATAAATGCATCATAATAGTGGTGGTGGAATGAGGAAGTTCAGGAGAGCAGAAGGAGTAAGAGGTTGGAGAAACAGCTTTGGCATCAACAGAGTGATGAGAAAAAGTGAGGACTAGTGAGGAGAGAGTGTGTTGAGAAGATGAAGGGAGTATTTTGAGCAGCTCATGAACGAGAATAATAAGAGAGAAAGAGAGAGAGAGAGAGAGAGAGAGAGAGAGAGAGAGAGAGAGAGAGAGAGAGAGAGAAGGTTGGAGGATGTGGAGTTGGTGAAGCAGGAAGTGGATAGGATCAGTAAGGAGGAAGTGAGAGCAGCGATTAAGAGGATGAAGAGTGGAAAGTCGGTTGGACCAGATGACATACCAGTAGAAGCATGGAGATGTTTAGGAGAGATGCAGTGGAGTTTTTAACCAGATTGTTTAACAGGATTTTGGAAGGTGAGAAGATGCCTGAGAAATGGAGAAGGAGTGTACTGGTACTGATCTTTAAGAATAAGGGAGATGTGCAGATCTGCAGTAACTACAGGGGAATTAAGTTGATCAGTCACACCATGAAGTTATGGGAAAGAGTAGTGGAAGCCAGGCTGAGAGAAGAGGTGACCATCTGTGAGCACCAGTATGGTTTCATGCTAAGGAAGAGCACCACACACGCATTATTTGCTTTGAGAATGTTGATGGAGAAGTATAGAGAAGGTCAGAAGGAGCTGCATTGCGTATTTGTGGATTTAGAGAAAGCGTACGACAGGGTGCCGAGAGAGGAGTTGTGGTATTGTATGAGGAAGTCTGGTGTGTCAGAGAAGTATGTGAGGGTGGTGCAGGACATGTATGAGGACAGTGTGATGGCAGTAAAGTGTGCAGTAGAAAAGACAAACTGGTTCAAGGTGAAGGTTGGACTGCATCAAGGATCGGCTCTGAGCCCTTTCCTGTTTGCAGTGGTGATGGACAGGTTGACGGACGAGGTCAGACAGGAGTCTCTGTGGACTATGATGTTTGCGGATGATATTGTGATTTGTGGTGAGAGTATGGAGCAGTTGGAGAAGATCCTGGAGAGGTGGAGGTACACACTGGAGAGGAGAGGGAAAGTCAGTAGGAGTAAGACAGAGTACATGTGTGTGAATTAAAGGGAGGGCAGTGGAGGGGTGCGGTTGCAGGGAGAAGAGGTGGAGAAGGTGGAGGAGTTCAGGTACCTGGGGTCAACAGTGCAGAGTAATGGAGAGTGTGTTTAGAGAAGTGAAGAAAAGAGTGCAGGCAGGGTGGAGTGGGTGGAGAAGAGAGATAGCAGGAGTGATTTGTGATAGAAGAGTATCTGTGAGAGTGAAAGGGAAAGTTTATAGGACTGTGGTGAGACCTGAGATGTTGTATGGATTAGAGACAGTGGCATTGAGTAAAAGACAGGAGGTGGAGCTGGAGGTAGCAGAGCTGAAGATGTTGAGATGTTCGTTGGGAGTGACGACGATGGACAGGATTAGAAATGAGTTTATTAGAGGGACAGTGCATGTAGGACGTTTTGGAGACAAGGTGAGGGAGGTGAGATTGAGATGGTTTGGACATGTGCAGAGGAGGGACATGGGGTATATCAGTAGGAGAATGCTGAGGATGGAGACACCAGGAAGGTGGAAAAAAGGAAAGATCAGGGACACGGTTTATGGATGAGGGAAGACATGCAGGTAGTTGGTGTGAAAGAGGCAGATGTAGAGGACAGGGGGGTATGGAGACGGATGATCTGCTGTGGAGACTCCTAACGGGAGCAGCCGAAAGAAGACAATACACACACATTATAAATATATCACAGCAGACAAACACACAATAAATATTTTACAGCAGACACACACAATATATCACAATAGACACACGGCATAAATACATTATATAAAAATGTGTGTTATGCGAGTACCTGTTATATTTCTCCTCACTGTCTGAATCAGTAATATTCAAAGACCTGCAAATAAACCACACACACACAATTAGCTTAATGATAAACCCGTACCTGACATGTTTATACTAGGAAATGAAAACAATGTAAACTATTTTCCGACGTATTTATGCTTTGTGCATGTGTGTGTGTATTCTGATGTATTAATGGGGGGGGGGAGAGAGAGAGAGAGAGAGAGTGTGTGTGTGTGTGTATTCTGATGTATTAATGGTTTGGAGAGAGAGAGAGAGAGTGTGTGTGTGTGTGTATTCTGATGTATTAATGGTTTAGAGAGAGAGAGAGAGAGTGTGTGTGTGTGTGTGTGTGTGTGTGTGTGTATTCTGATGTATTAATGGGGGGGGAGAGAGAGAGAGAGAGAGAGAGAGTGTGTGTGTGTATTCTGATGTATTAATGGGGGGGGGGAGAGAGAGAGAGTGTGTGTGTGTGTGTATTCTGATGTATTAAATGGTTTGGAGAGAGAGAGAGAGAGAGAGAGAGAGAGAGAGAGAGAGAGAGAGAGAGAGAGAGAGAGAGAGTGTGTGTGTGTGTGTGTGTGTGTGTGTGTGTGTGTGTGTGTGTGTGTGTGTGTGTGTGTGTGTGTGTGTGTGTGTGTTTTTTTGACGCTAACTTCGTGATGATCTCACACTGTGTTTCACTCACCGGTTAAACTCCTCGCTGATCTGCTTCACCTCCATTATTACTGTGTTTATTAAAATATTTTCGCTAATTTAATGTAAGTTATCGACAAAATCACACGCATCCACGGAAAGTCGCGGTCCGCTCCTGACTAACACGGAAATAACTGAAACTCCCGCTGATCGCTCCACCAATCATATTGCAGCTCGCCTTGAAGCGTCATTAATCCGCGCCCAACTTCACTTATTCGTGATTTACTTCTGAAGATAATACGGAGTCTTAAAGCGCTTTACTGCCCCCAGGCGGCGCAGCCGGTACTAATCCTCTGGCACATATTACAGCAGCATTTCTGTGGACCCCTGAATGGCCCATACTGACAACTATTGCATTATCTATTGACTAACTTAATGCCCATTGTTAGGATGTTAGCAACTTCGTCCTTCAGCACACAGCTGGGTAAGATTAGATAGGGCTAGCAACGAGCAGAACTGTTTTTGTTATCAATGGACATTTTGTTTTGTATTAGAGATAAGTCACAGGGATAATAACACAGAGCCAATCATACAGAGATAGCTATATACTTGGACAACTCAGAAAATACAGAGTAATTTTTACATCAGCCATCTGTCACCAATGTACTATTATAATACCCTAACCCTAGGTGATAGAAATGTACCAGTTATTTATTATAAACATTTTGCTTACAATATAAAGACATAACACTATACATTATCTATAAGTCAGTGTACCAGCGGTGAGTAGTGGAGGGCGAAGCCAAACGGAACGAGCGGTCAGAAACACCTGCAGTGTTGTAACACTGCAGACCAACATCAGTGCGCTCTGTTTCAGTCCAACTCAGTCTTACGGTATTTTGTGATATAATCACGAAATGTAATCTATTAACTCGTGTTCATGGACACGAATTTCCTTTTTTTTTCAAATCATTCAGCACGACATTCCATCTAATGTATTTTAATACTATGTATTTTTTTTCTGCCACTGGGCGCCACAGACGCTGTATTGTTTTTTTTTCCTCATTTGTTTTTCATATTTTAAAAATTCTTCAAGCACTTTTACTCAACATTTAATTAGGAGATTTTATTCTTGTTTTAAATGCTTTTTATTCTGTAAGATATTCAGAATTATAAAGCATATTCAGTGGTTGCTTTGAGTCAAAATATAGTAAATATATTCTCCCAGTAAATTAACAAGACTGCAGATTTGTGCTACAGCCATCACTTCTTATTTTTGCTGTTTCTATTCGGAGAAATACCCCGTCAATTAAATTAATCTTGTTAATTTACCGGGAGAATATATTTACTATATTTTGAAATATAGTATAGTAGTATAGGCAGAAAAAAATACATTGTATTGAAATACATTAGATGGAAAGTCGTGCTGAATGACACGAAAAATGAGGGAAATTTGTGTCCATGAACACGAGTCAATAGATTACATTTCGTGACTATATCACAAAATGCCGTGAGACTCAGTCCGGTGACGCCAATAAAAAGATCCCCGGCTCACGGAGAGAGAGCCACCAAGTAGAGATGAGCAGAAGAGTCGGCGAATGGTGACTGTGTGAAAGATGTCCCGGCCGGTGGGTGCATTTGGGCGCTGAAGAGAGAAAGCGTGCGGATCCACAAGTGAGGCGGGCGGATGCTGGGGAAAGGCGGGCTGATCTATGAGTGGGTGCCGGGGGACGTTAAGTGGAAAGATAAAACTGAACAACGAAACTGTGGGTGAAAATGAAGGTGGATAAAAAAAGCTCTGCTTGGTTTTTGTTTGTCTCTCTTTTTACCAGCACAGAACCAGTGGGATTTGGAGTGGGGAGAAGCATTGTCCAGTATAATTAGCAGCTTTCTCAGCTAACCCTGCACCAAATTTTCTGATCAGTTTGTTCATTCTGCTGCCATTTTCTGCCTTAAAACGAGTCTCGCAGCATACTGCTGCATAAAATACTAAAGTAACAGAAACTGCACAGCTTTCTGCTGCACACATGAGTTTCCTTCAACAACTAGGCTCTGTCATGTCTCACCCTGTGGACTGTGTTATATGATCAGTTCAGTGTGTTGTCCCAGACCCACTTCCTCCTTACTAACCCAGACATTTGTATAACTCAAATCCAATGCATCTCTCAGGATGGAGACAGGGGTTAGCAGGGGCCTTTTCCCTTAAAGCTGTTGATTACTGACAACAAATAGAGACAGAACTGTTCTGTGTGGAGCTAGCATGAAGAACACTGCTTGATCTGACAGCCCTTTCACACAAACTGGGCCATGTGTTGAGCCACTTTTTCAAGAGGGTTTAATATTTCATCCAGGATGGGAACTCCTTTAACTCCCACTAGTTAAGTGCAAATGTACAAAAGCAACTGAATTAAACAAAACACAAATGAATTAAACAAAGAAGCAAAGATCATAACCTGACCATAGAAGGACAACAGTGCACACTGAGGTTTATGTATAAGCAGAAATATCTCAGAGACACTTTCAGGTACACTTTTCACTGTTCACTGACTTTGAAGTTGCCTTCAGTAAAATTTATGAAAATGTGGCCTTCAGGCTCACAGACTAAACCCCACACCCTTTCAAATACCTGGCAAAACACCAAAAACACACATTACATTGTCTATCTATCTATCTATCTATCTATCTATCTATCTATCTATCTATCTATCTATCTATCTATCTATCTATCTATAATAAAAATCATTAACAAACACCTTTATCCAACACAAATTTACACATGGAACTGCCTCCTGAATGTATTATAATGTCATTGTGATGCAAAACTTCACCTTCTCACCTCCACCACACCCATCATCATGTTTTTTCCCTTTCCAGGTCTCGACTGGAGCTTGGAGTAACACTTCACAACCTCACTAACCCTAGTTTAAGTTAAGTTTTTTATAAATAAAATACGTAGTAGTATTATACATTAATAAAACATTCATATATAACATTCTAGTCACTGACTTATTCTGCAATTCAGCCTATAGTGTAGAATTATAGAGTAGTTTAGAAGTAGTGTAAAGTTGTTTAGTGTATAGTTCAGTGTATAGTCTATAGTTTAGTGTATAGTTTAGTGTATAGTTTAGTGTATAGGTTTGTGTTTAGTTTAGTGTATAGGTTTGTGTATAGTCTATAGTTTAGTGTATAGTTTAGTGTATAGTTTAGTGTATAGTCTATAGATTAGTGTATAGTTTAGTGTATAGTTTAGTGTATAGGTTTGTGTATAGTCTATAGTTTAGTGTTTAGGTTTGTGTTTATTATAGTGGTTGGCTTTGTGTATAGTCTATAGTTTAGTGTATAGTTTAGTGTATAGTTTAGTGTATAGTTTAGTGTATAGGTTTGTGTTTAGTTTAGTGTATAGGTTTGTGTATAGTCTATAGTTTAGTGTATAGTTTAGTGTATAGTTTAGTGTATAGTCTATAGATTAGTGTATAGTTTAGTGTATAGTTTAGTGTATAGGTTTGTGTATAGTCTATAGTTTAGTGTTTAGGTTTGTGTTTAGTTTAGTGTATGGCTTTGTGTATAGTCTATAGTTTAGTGTATAGTTTAGTATATAGTTTAGCGTATAGTTTTGTGTATAGTCTATAGTTTAGTGTATAGTTTAGTGTATGGGTTTGTGTATAGTCTATAGTTTAGTGTATAGTTAAGTGTATAGGTTTGTGTTTAGTTTAGTGTATAGGTTTATGTATAGTCTATAGTTTAGTGTATAGTTAGTATATAGTTTAGCGTATAGTTTTGTGTATAGTCTATAGTTTAGTGTATAGTTTAGTGTATGGGTTTGTGTATAGTCTATAGTTTAGTGTATAGTTAAGTGTATAGGTTTGTGTTTAGTTTAGTGTATGGGTTTGTGTATAGTCTATAGTTTAGTGTATAGTTTAGTATATAGTTTAGCGTATAGTTTTGTGTATAGTCTATAGTTTAGTGTATAGTTTAGTGTATGGGTTTGTGTATTGTCTATAGTTTAGTGTATAGTTAAGTGTATAGGTTTGTTTATAGTTTAGTGTATGGGTTTGTGTATAGTCTATAGTTTAGTGTATAGTTTAGTATATAGTTTAGCGTATAGTTTTGTGTATAGTCTATAGTTTAGTGTATAGTTTAGTGTATGGGTTTGTGTATAGTCTATAGTTTAGTGCATAGTTAAGTGTATAGGTTTGTGTTTAGTTTAGTGTATAGGTTTATGTATAGTCTATAGTTTAGTGTATAGTTTAGTGTATAGGTTTGTTTATAGTTTAGTGTATGGGTTTGTGTATAGTCTATAGTTTAGTGTATAGTTTAGTGTATGGGTTTGTGTATAGTCTATAGTTTAGTGTATAGTTAAGTGTATAGTTTAATGTATAGTTTAGTGTATGGGTTTGTGTATAGTCTATAGTTTAGTGTATAGTTTAGTGTATGGGTTTGTGTATAGTCTATAGTTTAGTGTATAGTTAAGTGTATAGTTTAATGTATAGTTTAGTGTATGGGTTTGTGTATAGTCTATAGTTTAGTGTATAGTTTAGTGTATGGGTTTGTGTATAGTCTATAGTTTAGTGTATAGTTAAGTGTATAGTTTAATGTATAGTTTAGTGTATGGGTTTGTGTATAGTCTATAGTTTAGTGTATAGTTTAGTGTATAGGTTTGTGTATAGTTTAGTGTATGGGTTTGTGTATAGTCTATAGTTTAGTGTATAGTTAAGTGTATAGTTTAATGTATAGTTTAGTGTATGGGTTTGTGTATAGTCTATAGTTTAGTGTATAGTTTAGTGTATAGGTTTGTGTATAGTTTAGTGTATGGGTTTGTGTATAGTCTATAGTTTAGTGTATAGTTTAGTGTATGGGTTTGTGTATAGTCTATAGTTTAGTGTATAGTTTAGTGTATGGGTTTGTGTATAGTCTATAGTTTAGTGTATAGTTAAGTGTATAGTTTAATGTATAGTTTAGTGTATGGGTTTGTGTATAGTCTATAGTTTAGTGTATAGTTTAGTGTATAGGTTTGTGTATAGTTTAGTGTATGGGTTTGTGTATAGTCTATAGTTTAGTGTATAGTTTAGTGTATAGTTTAGTGTATAGTTTAGTGTATAGGTTTGTGTATAGTTTAGTGTATGGGTTTGTGTATAGTGTATAGTTTAGTGTATAGTTTAGTGTATAGTTTAGTGTATAGGTTTGTGTATAGTTTAGTGAATTGTTTGGATATTGACTGAACATAATGACTGAACATTAATAATAATAATAATATAATGACATTAGAAGATAATGTCACTGTCAGTTCTTGGTCATGTCTTTTATACATGTCGAGTTTGGCTTTTTTCTTCTTTTTTTTTTGCACTGCATTATCTGTGTGTGTGTGTGTGTGTGTGTGTGTGTGTGTGTGTGTGTGTGTGTGTGTGTGTGTGTGTCTGTGTCTGTGTGTGTGTGTGTGTGTGTGTGTGTGTGTGTGTGTGTGTGTGTGTGTGTGTGTGTGTGTGAATTTGGATTATACTTGAAATACTGAAGATGAATAAATGAATAAATATTTACACCTCCTTCACCCCTAACCACCGCCCCCAACCCCCTGCACACACACACACACACACACACAGACACACACAGACACACACACACACACACACACACAGACACACCTTCCCCGAGGAGACAAACTGGAAAATTTGTCCTTTTGTTGCCGAGTGAAGACCCAACAGTAGCCTGTGCACAATGCGACTCAATTATTGTCTGCTTTTTGCTGTTGCTGCTCTTGTTGTGCTCTGGTAAGTTATTATGATTTTTTTATTATTATTTTGTATTATTGTTATTATTATTATTTTTTATTATTGTTATTATACATAATGGAACTGAAATAAATTCAGTGTTGAAAAATGCAGATGTAAATGTTTGTGAGGGTTTGGAACGTGGCAGAATTAAATTCTGAAAAGCAAACATTAAATATAGTGTGAATCGTATTGAAGTTTGTGTTCAATCAGTTGTGTTTATTATTGCATAAATATTATCACATAATAATTATAAGTCTATTCAAACAAAACTACCGCACATGCAATGTAAAATGTCTGTTAGAATATAATTAAACAAATATTTTACTGATATTTCATTTGTTCATAATCCCTGAAAACAAACATAAAACCTTACACAGGAACCTGTTTCACCTCATTCCAGGGAAGCTTCATGTTTCTGTGTTAAGTTTGCCTGTGTGTTTGTGTGTATCTCTTTGTGTCATTGTGTCATTGTGTGTGTGTGTGTGTGTGTGTGTGTGTGTGTGTGTGTGTGTGTGTGTGTGTGTGTGTGTGTGTGTGTGTGTGTGTGTGTGTAGGGGGGGGGGATACTTTGGGTGTGTCCATTTAAATTTATTAATGTGGGTTTGGGGTGTGTGTGTGTGTGTGTGTGTGTGTGTGTGTGTGTGTGTGTGTGTGTGTGTGTGTGTGTGTGATGCTGTTGTGGTGTGTGTGTGTGTGTGTGTGTGTGTGTGTGTGTGTGTGTGTGTGTGTGTGTGTGTGTGTGTGTAGGGGGGGGGGGGATACTTTGGGTGTGTCCATTTAAATTTATTAATGTGGGTTTGGGGTGTGTGTGTGTGTGTGTGTGTGTGTGTGTGTGTGTGTGTGTGTGTGTGTGTGTGTGTGTGTGATGCTGTTGTGGTGTGTGTGTATAACTCTGTAGTGTTGTGTGTGTGATGCTGTATTGTGTTATGTGTAATGCTGTAGTGGTGTGTGTATAACACTGTAGTGTGGAGTGTGTAAAGCTGTAGTGGTGTGTCTATAACGCTTTACTGGTGTGTGTAACGCTGTAGTGTGGTGTGTATAACGCTGTAGTGTGGCGTGTGTAATGCTGTAGTGTGGTGTGTATAATGCTGTAGTGGTGTGTGTATAACGCTGTAGTGTGGTGTGTGTAATGCTGTAGTGTGGTGTGTATAATGCTGTAGTGGTGTGTGTATAACACTGAAGTGTGGAGTGTAAAGCTGTAGTGTGGTCTGTATATAATGCTGTAGCAGTGTATGTATAACACTGTAGTGTGGTGTGTGTAATGCTGTAGTGTGGTGTGTATAATGCTGTAGTGGTGTGTGTATAACACTGAAGTGTGGAGTGTAAAGCTGTAGTGTGGTCTGTATATAATGCTGTAGCAGTGTATGTATAACACTGTAGTGTGGTTTGTGTTAAGCTGTAGTGTGGTGTGTGTAAAGCCTCACACACACACAGCGTTATATAGTTCTATAGAGTTGTTGTGTTGTTTTGGGAATTTTGTTGTGTTATTATACTCCACATTATTTACTGTCTTTTAGGAAATTGGTTCAAATTATAAGAAAAAAAGCAGGTTAAACAGAAACAGGTAAAGGGCTACAACATGAACTGAACCTATTCACAAAACAGTAAACATAGAATATCAGAAAAATACAATACAAAGTGCAACTTTTTTATGATTGTAACAGAACAATTTTAAATGTGTTTTTTTTGTTTGTTTTTTTTTACAGGTTTGTTTACTTCAATTATAATTGCTTCTTGTTTAGGTGAGCAACAAACACAAACACACACAATTTTAACTTCCAGGTGAGCCATGAGAACAGCAGGGGATCAACAGCCCTGATAGTTCCTCAATGCTCAGTGTGGTGGTGCTAGAGATGCTGTACCCAGTTCAAACTGAATGAGGTCTCTCAGACAGAAAGTCTACGATTCAGGTGCAGATTGAGGGTTAGGATTAGGGCTGAGTTTTGGGGTTAGGTTAGGTTTAGGGTTATGGCTGAAGGTTAATGGTACCGATTGAGAATTAGGGTTAGGGCTAAGAATTAGAGTTAGGGCTGAGGGTTAGAGTTTGGGCTGAGGGCTAGGGCTAAGGTTATGGCTGAGGATTAGGGCTGAGAATTAGAGTTAGGGCTGAGGGTTGGGGTTAGGGCTGAGAATTAAGGTTAGGGCTGAGGGATAGGGTTATTCCTGAGAATTAGGGTCAGGGTTGAGGGTTAGGGTTATGGCTGAGAATTATGGTTGAGGGTTAGGGTTATTTCTGAAAATTAGGGTTAGGGCTGAGTGTTAGGGTTAATGGTTAGGTTTAGGGCTGAGGGTTAGTCTTAGGGTTTGGGTGTTAGAGGTTAGGGCTGAGGGTTAGCGTTAGGACTGTGGGTTCAGGGGTTAGGGCTGAGAGTTAGGTTTAGGGTTAGGGGTTAGGGTTCAGGGTTAGGGCTTAAGGTTAGTGTTAAGGATGAGAGTTAGGGGTTAAGGCTGAGCGTTAGGGTTGAGAGTTAGGGCTGAGGGTTAGGGGTTAGAATTGAGGGTTAGGGCTGAGGGTTAGTTTTACGGTCGAAAGTTAGGGCTGAGGGTTTGGGCTGAGAGTTAGGGGCAAGGGATGAGGGTTAGGGTCAGGGCTAAGGGTTAGAAGTTAGGGTTGAGAGTTAGGGCTGAGGGTTAGGGCTGAGGTTTAGGGTTGGGGGTTAGTGTCCAAAGGACTGTGTGTGTACTCTCTGATGTTATGCTCTGATTAAATTGTATTGTACAGTATAAAGATGTTGTGTTATGTCTTTTCAGAAGTGGTGTGCATGATGTGCTGGAGAGCAAGCCGAGTTTGTGAGTAGGCAATTTACATATTGTGTTAGTGGTGTGTGTTTTGAGTTTGTATAGTGGATATAGTATGTGTATTGTGTTAGTGTAGTGTGTATTGGGGTTTTGTAGAAGTATTATTTATATGTGCTACTGTATTTTGTAGAGTCTTAATTTGTGTTTTTTGGGAAAAGAGAGGGAGAAAATCCTCTAAGTTGAATGTAGTTTTAGAACATGATGACAAAATGAGGATCTACGTTTTAGTGGTAAATACCGGTACTTTGTAAAGTCAGAATTACATGAGGACTGCAGGTGCAGCAAAAAACGGCCTCAAACTGGTTTCTTTTACAGCACCAAAAAAACTTGAGAATGTGACAGAAGGAAAACATCTTATTGCACACAGGATCAATGCTATGTCATACTATGTAACAGAGACCAGATCAAATATATGTACAGACGATCAAACAACCAATCCAGTGTAAACATATATTACAATAACTGAATAATTTAGCTAAAAGATAATTAAATTCAAATAAAACAGTTTGACTTTACCACAATGTTAATATGATGTGTGTGTGTATGTGTGTGTGTGTGTGTGTGTGTGTGTGTGTGTGTGTGTGTGTGTGTGTAGCATATAGCATAACCCCTTTTTCTTTATTCTTCCCTTATTTTTTATAAGAGACAAGCGCAAGCCATAGAGGAAGTAACAGAGCTTAAAGGCCATTTATCTAGGGTTATGTGCTACAGATAAGTGTTTTAGAGATATGAGTGTGGTTCACAAGTGTAAGTCAGTATCAGCGTGTGTGCATGTGTTTTGTTGTGTTTGGTTTGCAAAGCTGATGACTCACTGTACTGGTTTAAACACAGATGCAACATAAAGAGAGGATAACCATTTAAACAAACATCCAAATAATTCTCTAAATCTTTTTTTTTTTTTCTGACTCTGCACTGCATTAAATGCATGGTGCTTTCCCAAGACTTACAGTTCTGTCTATTTAGAGCACATTAGCTTTATGTTAGGGTTAAGATTTACAGTAGGGGCACTTTTACATATTCACTTTTCTTCTTACCTTGTTTAACTTTTATCAGCTGTTACAGGTGTGATCTGTGTTATGTGTGCAGAGACAATCAATAAAATAAAATACAACACAAAGCAAAACCCAGAATTAGAGGGGGATATTAGGTATGCTGTTATTCTGCTGTGGTGTGAAGGGTGTAGTTGTCTAGGTGATGTTCAGTGTTTGTGTACCATTGGGAACGGCACTGGCTCCTTTTTCCTTGCACTGTGCACTGAAGTCTGCAGCTAGATCCCTTAGCTGGTATAATTTCTAACTAAATAAAGTGTAGTTATTGTGATCCATCTGCAGATTTACTAACTGTATTTAAGCAGCAATTCCAGAAACCTTTTGAAAAATTTAGGAGTTAATAAACTCTCCTAAAACAAGAACTACATTTACATTTCTAAATATTTCTTATAGTTTGGGTAAAGGTCCATAGTATTTACTGAACCACAGAAAATTCCCAACTCTGGAGAAGGAGCAAAACAGATTTTTTCACAATCTATCTATCAGGTTTCTGATTTCTGATTACATGTTTATAATCTTGGAACAGACCATGTTGTCTGTGCTTAGGACAGGAGTATGGACATGGACAGGGATGTAGACTTGTACAGAGGCAGGAATGTGGGCATAGACAGCAATAAGGGTTAGGGTTAGACAGGGATGTTGGATGTGTATAGAGATATGAGTAGATAATGTATGTATGAAGACATTTTGTGTTTTATTGAATGTATTTAAACACACACATTCATATGCTTAAATAATAAACAATAAGTCCATGCCTCATCATGTTTCAGGGAAAAAAAACAACACATTAGTATGGATTTACACTTTCCTGAGGGGTAAGAATACATACAATGTAATAAGCATGCGCACACACACACACACACACACACACACACACACACACACACACACACACATACACACACACACACACACACACACACACACACACACATACACACACACACACACACACACACACACATACACACACACATACACACACACACACACACACACACACACACACACACACACACACACACACATACACACACACTTGTGGTTTCATCATTTTGTATTATTTCCATTGACTTTACCTGAGCTTTATCTCAGAGACTGAATTAAAATGTTTTTCATAAAAAGAAAAATTGTGATTAAGATTAAAATCTGAAACATTCTCTTGTTACCAAGAAAACACGACACTGAGTCGTCCCTTTTACTGTTTTTTTCCCTTTAGAATAAAATACAACCAGCCAGGTGTGAGTAATAGGTAAGTATTGTGTGTGTGTGTGTGTGTGTGTGTGTGTGTGTGTGTGTGTGTGTGCGTGTGTGCGTGCGCGCATGTTTGTGTATTCTCACAACAACGGAGCTTTCTGACTAAACTTAATTTACCTTCACTATAAATATCCACTTTCTTTCCCTCTGCATCCTGTACACTTCCTTCTTCTCTCAACTGTTTATCTGCTGAGCTGGATTATCTATATTATCTCGGATAAAACATTTAAACATATGAACATTTTACATTCAGCTCACAGTTATTAGGTTCAACTTCTTTCTAAAATATGAGGTATCAAAACATCTACAATAAGAATTTGTTCAATGTCTGAATGTTAATTTACCTGACTGTAAATACAAACACTAAACTGTGTGTGTGTGTGTGTGTGTGTGTGTGTGTGTGTGTGTGTGTGTGTGTGTGTGTGTGTTTTCAGTCGGGGAGACATTACCACGTTGACCCCATGGTTAGCTCCGATTGTGTGGGAAGGAACGTTTGATCAGTCTGTAATTGATGGCATTTACCTACAACGAAATATCACTGTGGCAACCACAGTATTCGCACTGGGAAAGTAAGTCACTGCATTTTTCACTCTGAGGCTAAATCAGCAGTTTGATTTGAAGTTGTGCTGTGTATTTTATTCTCAAGTGGAGTCAAGAAGCTTTTATTGTCATTTCAACCCAAACCCTGCTGCTGCATAAAACAACATAGAGCTCCATCACACAACATAGAGCTACTGTAACATTTAATACTGTGTCTTTTTTTACTGATCAATGTGTGTGTGTGTGTGTGTGTGTGTGTGTGTGTGTGTGTGTGTGTGTGTGTGTGTGTGTAACAGTCCAAAATTACAGTGCTGGCTTCACTTAGCATTACTGTAATTCAGCACTAGCGGGCTAAACAACACTACTGACACCAGTTCAGTGTTTCCCAAATGTAATTTCTGACAAAATGTATGGGACATCAAACCCTGACACTTAAGCCTGACAAATGGTCTGCTGTTTGATGCTCAAACTGTGACCCTGATTATTAGCACCTAACCCAGACTGTAATGCTCAGACTATGACCATTGGACATTTCTGTTTACATTTTCAGATATCACCCTTTCTTTTTTGTTTGCCTAGGAAAAATTTTTTTTTACTGATTTTTTTTGTTGTAAGACCAAATCAAAAAGAAATAATCACTGAGATAAGTTGTTATTATTATTATATGTTTGAGCAATACAGCAGATGTTCTTCTGTTTCCTGCTATAGTCATGCTCACAATCTCTTTAAAAATGATTTACTGATTTTTCATTTATATGTCCTATAGGTATGTACGATTTCTGAAGGAGTTTCTGGAGTCTGCAGAGCAGCACTTCATGCTAGGTTATCGTGTACATTATTACCTGTTTACAGATAACCCAGATGAGGTTCCTACAGTAACACTAAGGGAAGGTCGTCAGCTAATAAAGATAAAAACAGTGAACTCAAACCGCTGGCAGGAAATCACACTGCGCAGGATGGAGATGATTGAAAAAATCATTGAGGAACGACTTGTCAATGAGGCTGACTACATCTTCAGCCTAGACGTTGACACCAAATTCTATGGGCACTGGGGGGCAGAAACTCTTGCAGATATTATTGCTGTGCTGCACCCTGGGTATTTCGGAACAGGACGCACAGAATTCCCATATGAGAGACGTCCTGAATCTGTGGCCTTCATTCCCCCAGAGGATGGAGACTACTACTACGGGGGAGCTGTAATTGGTGGACGCATCGACAGTGTATACAAGCTGGCAAAGACTTGTCACACACAGCTGGACATTGACCGAGCCAATAAAATTGAAGCAGCATGGCAGGAGGAGTCTCACCTGAACAAGTTCTTCCTGTACAACAAACCCAAAAAGGTGCTTTCACCTGAGTACTTGTGGCAGG
This sequence comes from Silurus aristotelis, assembly GCF_946808225.1. Lineage (NCBI taxonomy): Eukaryota > Metazoa > Chordata > Actinopteri > Siluriformes > Siluridae > Silurus > Silurus aristotelis. The sequence goes on along the minus strand of NC_139599.1, from coordinate 18,112,875 downwards.
ACTTTAAAGCCAAAACCAGCGAAATAAAAGTAATTCGCTTCTCACAAGTGATTAAGAACTATGCTGAGGTTCGACCAAATCCATAACGCACACCACTTTCTCAAATCTTCACAAAAAAAATTAAACCTTCTTAAATCTCCTCTTGGTTTTCCTGTAGAACATAAGAATGTAAGCTATTGATTATTATTTAACTAAAGAAGACCCCTTTTACTGCAGAGAAACAATAAACATCCTGAAAACCTGCCAACACAGAGCATCATAATTACACCAGCAGCACTATGAAAAGGTTCAACTAAAACAACTGAAAAGAAAAAAGTCCTAAAATGATTTTTAAATGTGTAGCTTAATATAACAGGTTAGGAACATTCAAAAACATTTCTACCTAACACCCTAACACTAACACTAACCCTGTAACACTTACCCCTAACACTAACACTGAACCTTTAACACTAACCCTGTTACTCTCATCCTCTAACACCAACCAACTTACTCCGTAACACTAAACTAATCCTATAACACTAACCGACTAAATGTCTAACACTATCCGACTAACCCCGTAACACTAACACTCCCCCCTAACCCTAACTCTGGGGCAAAAATTGGGAGAATATTTCTACCTAAGCCCCTAACAAAAGCCCCTTAAACCTAATGCTAACCCTAACCCATTTAAAGACATTTCTACCTAACCCCAACCATAACACTCTAACCCTTTCCCCAACACTTAAACCCTATCCATTACACTTGGGAACCTTCCTAAACCCAACCCTTAACTCCTTAAACTTAAACTCCCAACACTAACGCACATTATTTCACTTTAGCTGAGCATAAAGACAAAAACTGTAAGTCAAATGTAAGCTGTGTCTTTCTGGTTCGAAGGTCGTATCTACTGTGATAAACAGCAACTCCAATCTGTCGAAGCTCCTCCAGCAACTCCATGCCTCGACGAAGCTAGAAGCTAGAAGCTAACCTGGTGTTCTACATTGTTGATAGTTTTCATACTTCAGCTGTGAAAGGAACATTTTTAAGAGCTCAACACAACAGCTTTTATGATGCAGAAGCCACTTTTTCACCGTTTCACCGTTTTTGATTGTGAATATATTATTCAGTGTTAGATTTTTATCATGCCCAAACGAAACTTAATTCTTGGAGAGGTTTTCCATACGACCTGCTATGCCCGTGGTGCCTTTCTGATATCAGGGAAGAAGAAATACACAGCACACAGAATGTAGCAATGTTTCCTCTCTTCAGTTTATTGCAGGTGGCAGACACGTATTTATACACAGGATGATACAGTCCACGCACACACACACACACGCGCGAACACGCACACACAAAAGGCTAACCTAAAGCCAAATCAAACGTGCGGAGGATCCGCTGTGGCGACCCCTAACGGGAGAAGCCAAAAGAAAGTCAGTCAGTCAGTCAGTCAGTTGTGTGTGCGTATTTAAAAGAAAGTTAACACTGTGTATGGTGATACAGTCTAATGAATGAAAGAGTGTCTTCTCCTGGACAACGCTTGATGTGTGTGTGTGTGTGTGTGTGCGCGTAAGCTCTCTTCCTGGTTTCTGTGTTTGTAGCACTTCCAGGGAGCAAAAAGTCTAGAGCTGTTTAAAGAAGCACATTTATAATCTACTGTTTTGACCAGATTGTTGTACAGATCTGTTGAATAAATTAAAAGAATTCAGTGTTAGGGGAACACATTACCTTGTGTTACAATGCACACAAGCCTTCCAACTACACTATTAAATTCAGTTTGGGGGAAGTGCTACACCTTTTTCAAAATATGAGATCATTGGAGTCCATACTAAATAGAAACGTTTGGTGGATCCTCTAAGAGAGTGTTTAATTTTTTCCAATCCCAAAAATAGCATCAAATCTTTAAACCAGAGTGAAACTAAAGGTGGTTTACTTGATTTCCAATCAAGTAGTATTCCTCTTCAAGCCAGAAGACATGCTAAAGCACAAGCATCCTGATATTTCCTGGGCATGACTGTATCTCGCTCAGGTACTCCAAAAACTGCCATTTCAAAACTAGGCTTAATATCCTTAATATATATGCCTCAGACAGGATTTTAAATATAGTTGTCCAGTAATCAAACAGTCTGGGGCAAGTCCAAAACATATGAGCCAAATCTAAAGCACGACAATGCTTACATGTGTCAGTTACATTGGTGTAAATCTTGGACAGTTTAACCTTGCTATAACAGAGTCTGTGGACCTTGAACTGAATCAATCCTAAACGAGTGCAGGAGGTCGTCCCATTCACTCTGAATAATGCTTTGTTCCAGGTTCTTGCATATAGGGCTGGCAATGGAGAAGTCTTTAAAACCAAAACATTGTCTGAATTAAAACCAGATCCTGAGGGTATTTGCTACGACTGGGCATTGTGTATATGATGAAATACAAAGGGGCATTTTGAATAAAGCTAAAGCAGGGAGAGATGAAGAAGTACAAGAATACGCTTCTGAAATGCAACACACATCATTGGGGTTCTGAAGCCATTAAAGTACTTTTGAAATATTCGCAGCCCAGTAATAGTATCTAAAATTAGGTAGTACTCATCCACCTTGAATTTTTTGTCTTTGGAGAAATTCCTTTTGAATTCTAGGTGTTTTTCCACCCCATATAAATGACAAGATCAGACTTAGTAAAAAAAAAAAAAAAAAAAAAAAAGGATTTTGTTAAAAAAGACTGGGACACATTAAAACAAATACTAGAGCCTTGGTAAAATGTTCATTTTTACACAATTAATCCTTTCTGCAAGGGAGGAAATTCAATTTTTTGAGATCAAGTTTTAACTTGTCAATTAAAGAAGCAAAGTTCTCTTTGTAAAGGTTAGGAAAACCCTGTGAAATATTTATCCCTAAGTATTTAAAACCTGATACAGACAATTGAAATGGTATATCGTTCTCCGAGATTTGGAGGCCCTTATTGTTTATGGGAAAACAAACACTTTTTGAGAAATTTAATTTATAACCTGAGAATTTTCCAATTGATTCAAAATCTTAACTACTTGTGGAATACCTACAATCGGGTCCGAAAGATACAACAACATATCATCAGCATACAAAGATACTCTATTTTCTATGTCTCAACTGCTAATGCCAGTAAAATGCTTTGAGCATCTTAACACTATGGATAGGGGTTTGATGGCTAAAGTAAAAAGTAAAGGGCTAAGAGGGCACCCTTGTCTTGTACCCCTTGATAGAGGAAAAGACTTCGAACGTACTCTATTTGTAATTACCAATGCCACAGGGGAGAAGTATAATAACTTAACCAGTGAGAGAAAATGTGTTCCAAACCCGAATCTTTCCAGCACAGAGAATAAATATTTCCATTTAACCATGTCAAACGCTTTTTTCAGCAGTCTCCGAATATTACACGAATAATAAATTAAATTCCCTATTACTTAAGTATTTAAAGTATTATTAGTATTTAAACGTAAAGCAAAGATTTTATTATCAGCGTTTAGGAGTGATATTGGCCTGTAAGAATTAAATTTTAAAGAATCTTTGCCAGGTTTTAATAAAATAATTATGTTCACTTCATTTAAGGTTTGTGGCAAGCTTTCCTTTTCAAAAGAGTCCTCAAACATATCAAGAAGAATAGGGGTTAATTTAGTTGCAAATTTTTTGTAAAAATCTTTTGGGTAGCCATCTGGGCCAGGGTTTATTTTACTCTGCATTAATGAAATAGCATTTAGAATTTCCTCTATTTGTACGTTTTTCTCCAAATAGGTTTTCTGCACCGAATCAAGGGTGAATCAATTAAAAATTAAATCATTATCACTGTTGTGAATTTGAGGTATAATTTGAGAGGCAGCTTTAGATTTTAATTGGTAGGCTAAAAGTCAACCTGCCTTTTCTCCATGTTCATATATATATATATATATATATATATATATATATATATATATATATATATATATATATATATATATATATATATATATACCCTCTAGCACGTAATAAGCACCATTCCGTTTTATTTGTTGATAACAGGTTATATTGAACTTGAAGGTTCTACCTTTCCTAATAAAGTTCTGGTGAGGGGGACACAGAATAGAGGCAATCCAGTCTTCTAATAGAGTCAATTAAATTGTCTAATTTTTGTTTACATTTTTTATTAAGGGTTGAAGTATAAAAGATTATTTCCCCCCTTATGACTACTTTAAGTGTTTCCCACAATGTAGATGCTGATATAGATTCTGATCTGTTTTGCAGTAAGAAGTTTTCTATGGCTGTGGTTATGAATGTACAGAATGCAGGATCTGATAACAAGGATGTATTCAGTCTCCACAGAGGTTTGTACCTCAGATTACAAATAAGATCTAATTGCACAGAAGCATGATCTGATTCCACAATAGGTAAATAATCGATTTGTTCAACAGAAGAAAGGAGAGATTTATTTATAAAGAAGTAATCGATTCTTAAATAGGAGTGGTGTACTTGTGAGAAATAGGAATATGCTTTGCTGCGTGGAAACAGAAATAGCCATGGATCAACGGCCCCACTTGATCTAAGAATGTGGATAAGGCTTGGGCCATCTTAGGAAAAGGATAACGACCTGGGATTAGAACGATCGAGGGGGTGGATCCATAACAGTATTCATGTCACCACCAAATATCATGAGATGGAAGTTAAGATCTGGCAGTGAAGAAACAAGCTTATTAATAAAACTTACATCATCCCATTTGGGGGCAAATACGTTAACTAATAAGAAAGCAACATGATATAAACTCCCAGAGACTATAACGTATCTACCCTGAGGATCCGTAATAGAAGCAAAGGCCATAAATTGAATGTGTTTATGTATCAAAATGGCAGTGCCCCGTGCTTTAGAATAAAAATTAGAGTAAAAAATGTGTCCTACCCCTGATTTCCTGAGTCTAAACTGATCACTAATACATATGTGGGTTTCCCGTAGATATATTATTTCAGATTTTAGTTTATTTAAATATGCCAAAATCCTGCCTCTTTTAGGCCTTTAACATTCCAGCTAACAAATCTAACTTTCGACCCCCCCCCAGGAAATTTTGCTAAATCGGCACTATTAGACATATATATATATATATATATATATATATATATATATATGTAAACAGGCAAACGCAGCTCAGAGATGCAATCAGCAATATAAGTTTCCTCAACATTAAGAACTTCTGAAGACATAACATAAAAAAAAATAAAATTCTTTTGATAAACATAACACAAAACCAAACTTCCCAAAATACTTCCTATGCTTGTTTTCCCAACTAAAACAAGCCACAGCAACCTGTTTAACTCGCATAGCTCCGGGTTATCCATTCTCTACCACTCAAACTTCTTGAGGAACCCCAAGCCACTAATATAAACATGAAGTACAGCATAGCGTCGCTACGATGAATTGTGCAGCTTAAACTACAAAGCATTAAACAAAAGCAAAAATTCCGTGTCTTCTTGGCGTTTTAAATGACCACATTCCTGCATGTTTTGCCATTATTATTTACCTTCGCAGACAGTGCAGCCTGTTACGGCCAAAGGCAGTTTTTAATCTTGTGCATGAATGCGTTGTCTGCAAAAAGCTTTAGCAGCCGTAGGTGAATCAAAGGTTCCTCCCCGAACTTCACTCGGAGACGGGCAGGATACAGAAGTTAAAACTTTATGCCTTACTGATAGAGGGACTGTTTAACTTCTTTGAATCCGGCGCGTTTCTTTGCTAAGTCTGCGCTCAGATCCGGGTACAGCCTCAGTGACACTCCGTTGTATTTAATATCATGTCACCTGGCCAATGCAGTGCCCTCTCCTTTTCCTGAAATCGGTGGAAGCAGACAATGAATTGTCTTGGAGATTGTCCTGCACCCAGTCTGGGGCAAAGCGTGCGATGTGCACGCTCAAGTTCAGGAGGACTGTCAAACACACTCACCATAGTTTCTTTAAGCAACCCAGATACGAATGTAACAGGGTCTTTTCCATCTTCACTGCCTTCCGGAATGTTAACAATACGCAGGTTAGCCCTTCTGGACCTGTTCTCAAGATCATCAATTTGGTCAAGAAGAGATGAATTTTGTGTTTTTAAGGCTTTAATCGTCTTTTTCACTGTGACAAGCCTTTTTCAAAGTTTTCACCAGCTAATACTTCAGTGAGCATGAGTCAGGGTTGAAACAAGCTTACTGTCTCCCTTAACGTTTTAAGTGAGGCTTGCAACGGCTTGATTGAATCTTAAATTAAGCTTGCCATGTTCTCCTTTAAACTGGCCTGTTGTTTTGCCAGTTCGGGGAGTAGTTGACCCATTGACAAATTGTCCGTGTCTTTTACAGGTGTATCCTTGCTGTTAGCGGTATCGTTAGATGCCATGATTGCTAACTTACCCGCTATGGTAGCACCTGATTGTGTTGCTGGCGCAGTACTTTGCCTCTGCTTCAAGTTTCTAATTTCTCTGTCCGAATTAAGTGTAGATCCTATATTTTATGTTGTGAAGCAATTAGATAAAAATAAAGAAGACGTTTAAACAGGTTTGTGAGGTCCTCGTCTCCGCTGCTCTCTCTCACATCGCCAAAATCTGAATCCTGGGGGCCAGTAATTCTAATAAACTTATACTTTGCAGCAGAGGTAGCTCTAAATATTTCTTTCATGAAATGCTCATCATGCACTTGCAGGTGTATTTAAGTTCTTTAAATGTTTTGGATTGACTGACCTTCATTTCTTTTCTCTTTCCTTAACTGGGTGTTTCTTGCAATAATATGGATTTGTACATTAGTTGTAGTAGCACTAATAGGGCTATTAAAACTGTACTTACCTTTTCCTATGCACAAGACAACTGATGATCTAAAGCACATTAAGAACATATGTCAACTCTTGAAAAGGCACAACTGTGACCTAAAACCCATTTAATGTAAATACCATCATTCACTATTTATGTACAATGTTGAAAATAATAAAAATAAAGAAAACAACTTAAAGAGAAGTTGTTTCCAACATTAAACTGATGCTGTTCTTCTCCATATTTAAAACCAAACACAAATATCACTTTTCAAAACATGACCCACATACAGTAAACACTTCCACTCTATTACAACAATAATTGTACACTTGTAAAATTATAGACATTATACGTTTTAAAAGGGTAAATATATAAAGGAATTTTAAATGGCATAATCTTTTGTAGACTGCATTTATAGTATAGTTGTGTAGACATTCTACACACTAAATGAGAACAAAAGCAGGTTTGGAGAGACTAATTCTAATTCAGTGTAATTTGTGTAGAGCTTTTAACAACGCATTGTCCCAAAGTGGATTTACAGAATAAACGTATTATGAATAGAAATTTTACATTTAGAAAGTTAGTCCCTATAAGTTTATTTCTAATGAGTAAACCAGTGGTGACAGTTGCAAGAAAAAATTCCCTAAAACGGCATGAGGAAGAAACCTTGAGAAGAGCCAGACTTAAAAGAGAGCCCACCTCATCTGGGTGGCACCAAATTTCCATTTATTACAGTTACCTCATTGTTGAGGTGTACTGTTCAGTGATGGAGACCCAAGTGTAAAACTGTTTCTGGTGATTTTAACCCTAAGCCATTGTTCAAGTTCACGTTTATTTCTATAGAAATAAACTCTATTTTTCGCAATGGACATTGTCTCGAAGCAGCTTTACAGAATTAAATAATGAAGGTGAATGATGTGTATTTATCCCTGATGATAAAGTCTGGGGTGACTGTGGTGAAGGAAAAACTCCCTTACATGTTATGAGGAAGAAACCTTGAGGGGAACCAGACTCAAAAAACTCAAACTCTTGATGTCACCCAAATGAGGATGGGTTCCCCTTTTGAGTCTGGTTCCTCTCAAGGTTTCTTCCTCATAACATCTAAGGGAGTTTTTCCTTGCCACAGTCGCCACGGCTGCTCATCAGGGATAAATGCACCCATTCACCTTGACTGTTGATTTCTGTAATGCTGGTTTGAGACAATGATTGTTGTGAAAAGCGCTATAGAAATAAACTTGACTTGATTTGACTTGACTTGACTTGACTTGACTTGACTCAAAAGGGGAACCTCATCCTCATTTGGGTGACATCAAGAGTGTGATTATAGTCTTTAAATAATACAGAACACTGTAGAGTGAGAACGAACATGAGCACTGGAGTGTGTGATTATGAGTAATTACAGTCTAATACAGTCAGTTGAACCAGGAGCTTCTGAGCAACTCATTAAATAGCTCAACATCTGAGATCATCATAAATCCAACACCAGTGGTGGACGAAGTACACAAACGAAGTACTCCAGGATGTAAATATGACTCCAGTAAAAATAAAAGTGTCTCTTTAAACTTTTAATTAAGTAAATGTACTTAAGTTTTCAAAGTATTGATTTATTATTACTATAATGTTCCTATTATCATTTTTATGACAAGATTCTTTACTTAATCACCTCAGTTTAAAGTGTAATCGAATGTGACTCTCAGGACACTGATCTATTAATAGAATGATATTAATGACTCATACACTGATTGATTTCTATTATTATTATTATTATTATTATTATTATTATTATTATTTATAATTTTCATGAGCCCAAAACCTTCTTTTCAACGACTTCAAAACAAAATAATGCAATTAAGATGTTTTTCCATCATTTATTCCTCTCAAACTGACGCTGAACTGTCTGTTGGTAATAAGTTAATACCACAAACTGACAATGGTGGTTTTAGCCTGAATGGCACTCTGGGTGAACCACATGTCAGGGAGCCACCTGCCAAGCCTCCCTCCAAGGCTCTCACTCAGCCTCACCCTCTAATCTGCTCTAATCGCCTGCACCTGTTCCACATTACCTTTCCCCTTTAAAGGGTCCCGGTTTTGCATTACGGTTCGTGCTTCTCCTCGACCCTTGTATATGTTCAAACGCTAATAAAGACATGATTGATTTACTTCCGCTAGTCCGCGTGGTCGTAATCATGATAGAAGATCTGACCTTAAAAAAAAAGAGGGGAATCGCTCTACCTCGATGGATCTGCAATCCAGTTCCATTTCGGATCCTGTCTCGAAAGCCCACCGCCACTCTTCAGGAATCATTCTCACCGGCTCCGGCTCACGCTAGCGCGGCTGCACCTCTGATAGCCCAATAGCATTCCCGGCTCCCTACTCCAGGCGAAGCAGCCAAAGTGGAGCGGCTTGCTGTAGAGTGTCAGCCATTACATTGAGGTACAACCTGCCCGATTCCCCATCTCACTACTGTCTGGAAAGGCTCTCTCTTGGGTCAGCATGGTGTGGAATGTGAATTGGGGCATTCTCAGCTCGTATGCCAGTTTTACCAGGCACTTCACTGGGATGTTTGGGATGGTAAGGGCGGACCTCCACTACAGCCCCCAACCTTTAGGGAAGGCCCCGGACCGGACTGCTGATGTCAGGAGGTGCCTGCACCCCTTATATGCAGGCTATCCCATGGATCACCAGGGGCCCGAGTTCCAGTCCGGCTATCCGGGTCTCCGAATCTCCAGTCTTCAAGCCCCACTGAGTACACCGCCCAGCCTCCAAGTCCCACTGGGGGCATCACCCAGCCGTCTCTCCTCGCTGGGGGTGGTTTAAAGTTCCTCAGAAGGTGTCGTCGCGCTTTAAAGTTCCTCCGAAGGTGAAGCCATGCTTCAAAGTTTCTCTGAAGGCGACGCCGCACTTCAAAGTTCTTCCGAAGGTGGCGTCTTGCTTTAAAAGCCCTCTGAAGGTGCCGTCGTGCTCCAATGTCCCTCCGAAGGTGAAGCCGCGCTTCAAAGTTTCTACAAAGGTGCCGTCGCGCTCCAATGTCCCTCAGAAGGCGAAGCCGTGCTTCAAAGTTCCTCCAAAGGCACTGTCAAGCTCCCGGGTCCCTCCGAACACGACGCCGCACTTCAAAGTTCCTCTGAAGGCGCAGTCACACTCTAAAGTCTCTCCGAAAGACATCCACCGAGTGCGCCGTCACGCCTCAGATATCCACAGAGAGCGACGTCATGCCCCAGAGTCCCGCCGAATGCGCTCCAGAGTCCTGCCTCAAGTTTCCGCTGGGGGCGTCGCTCTGCCTCGGACCTTGCCCGATCTCAAGGGTGTTCCACCCACCGGAAGGTCGCAGCAAGCTCCACGGTGAAGGATTATACCCGCATTACGGTTTGTGCTTCTCCTCGACCCTTGTATATGTTCAAACACTAATAAAGACACGATTGATTTACTCCTGCATCCTCTGTATGGTCCTGATCGTGACACCATGCCATGACCCAACGTCTTCTTATTGAGAAGCTTGTCTCTGCTTTAGCTTCCGTCACTGGATGGGTAAAACATATTTTCCGAACAGTCCACAAATTTGGACTTCATTTTATGTATAAATATTCACCCTAAATGCATTTATTGCACAATTAAAAACGTCATTGTGCACAATTTATCAAACTTTCAGAACCAAGTACCATAAAACTCTTTGGCTAATTGTAGCCATAAGATACATACAACATCTATATCCTCATATTTCTTATAACTGGAGAGTAGAATTGTCATTACTGAACTCAGTACAGGACTTTTTTAGTACAATCCAAAAAAACCTTTTTGACATCACCACAATTGAAGGGAACCAAATCAAAACGTTTAACTACGATCCAATTGGACCAGTTACAGTAGGGTGGAATTGTTTTGTTGCTACACAAATTATGTTAAGCTATATACTATAAATTATAATGGTTATGCAGCTAATATACATATTGTTGCTCTGTGCATAAAAGCACATCAGACAACAGTATAACATAAGTGATATACATTTATTAGCCTATTTCATAAAATAAGATAAGGTAAGGTAAGACAAGATTTACCTTTATTCGTCCCACAGTGGGGAAATTTCTGTATTACAACAGCAAAGAAAAATAAATGTGCAAATATGTATTATAAAAAGAAGAGAAAAAGAACATATATTACAGTGTATAAATACAAAAGAGAGTAGTTATGCTTTTAAACATTCTGCACGTGGGTGATACTGCACGGCTTTAAATTTGTGTTATTGTACATTTATTGCATAAAAACGTTATTGTTATTATTGCAGTTAAACGGTAATAACAGTGTGTATTTGGGTGACTGGTTCACTGGGAGCAGCTCTGATTGTAAAGTCTAATAGCAGCAGGGAGAAAAGATCTTCTGTATCGCTCCTTCAGACACTCAGGATGTAACAGTGTGCCACTGAAGGAGCTGCTCAGCGATGAAACTGTTTCATACAGGGGGTGAGAGACGTTCTGCAGTAATGATGATAGTTTAGCTCCCATCCTCCTTCTCCCACCTCCTGTACAGTGTCCAGGTAAATCTTCAGGACTGAGCTGAACTTTCTGATCAGCTTGTCCAGTCTCTTCCTGTCTGCAGAAGAGATGCTGCTGCACCAGCAGACCACACCATAGAAGATGGCTGAGACCACCACAGAGTCAACAAAGGTCTTCAGTAGCTCTCCTTGCACTCCAAAAGACCTCAGTCTCCTCAGCAGAAAGTCTGGAGCAGCTTGCTGTGGAAGCAGAGAAGATGAATTGCAGCAGGGGGGACTGGGTGGGGGCAGGGAAGAGTAGCTGATAAAATCTATTAAATAATAGATTCATATCATTCACCCACTTCTGGTCACCTTCAGCATGAGAGTTGGGTTCCTTATGATCAGTGATGGTTTTGAGCCCCTTCCACACACCGCTGACATTGTTCTGCTGCAGCTGATCCTCCATCTTCCCCCTGTAGCATGTTTTATATATATATATATACAGTGGGTATGGAAAGTATTCAGACCCCCTTAAATTTTTCACTCTTTGTTATATTGCAGCCATTTGCTAAAATCATTTAGGTTCATTCTTCTTCCTCATGAATGTACACACAGCTCCCCATACTGACAGAAAAACACAGAATTGTTGACATTGTTGCAGATTTATTAAAAAAGAAAAACTGAAATATCACATGGTCCTAAGTATTCAGACCCTTTGCTGTAACTCTCATATATTTAACTCAGGTGCTTTCCATTTCTTCTGATCATCCCTGAGATGGTTCTACACCTTTATTTGAGTCCAGCTGTGTTTGATTATACTGATTGGACTTGATTAGGAAAGCCACACACCTGTCTATATAAGACCTTCCAGATCACAATGCATGTCAGAGCAAATGAGAATCATGAGGTCAAAGGAACTGCCTGAAGAGCTCAGAGACAGAATTGTGGCAGGGCACAGATCTGGCCACGGTTACAAAAAGATTTCTGCTGCACTTAAGGTTCCTAAGAGCACAGTGGTCTCCATAATCCTTAAATGGAAGACGTTTGGGACGACCAGAACCCTTCCTAGAGCTGGCCGTCCGGCCAAACTGAGCTATCGGGGGAGAAGAGCCTTGGTGAGAGAGGTAAAGAAGAATCCAAAGATCAGCTCCAGAGATGCAGTCAGGAGATGGGAGAAAGTTGTAGAAAGTCAACCATCACTGCAGCCCTCCACCAGTCGGGGCTTTATGGCAGAGTGGCCCGACTGAAGTCTCTCCTCAGTGTAAGACACATGAAAGCCCGCATGGAGTTTGCTAAAAAAAACACCTGAAGGACTCCAAGATGGTGAGAAATAAGATTCTCTGGTCTGATGAGACCAAAATAGAACTTTTTGGCCATAATTCTAAGCGGTATGTGTGGAGAAAACCAGGCACTGCTCATCACCTGTCCAATACAGTCCCAACAGTGAAGCATGGTGGTGGCAGCATCATGCTGTGGGGGTGTTTTTCAGCTGCAGGGACAGGACGACTGGTTGCAATCGAGGGAAAGATGAATGCGGCCAAGTACAGGGATATCCTGGACAAAAACCTTCTCCAGAGTGCTCTGGACCTCAGACTGGGCCGAAGGTTTACCTTCCAACAAGACAATGACCCTAAGCACACAGCTAAAATAACGAAGGAGTGGCTTCACAACAACTCCGTGACTGTTCTTGAATGGCCCAGCTAGAGCCCTGACTTAAACCCAATTGAGCATCTCTGGAGAGACCTAAAAATGGCTGTCCACCAACGTTTACCATCCAACCTGACAGAACTGGAGAGGATCTGCAAGGAGGAATGGCAGAGGATCCCTGAATCCAGGTGTGAAAGACTTGTTGCATCTTTCCCAAAAAGACTCCTGGCTGTATTAGATCAAAAGGGGGCTTCTACTAAATACTGAGCAAAGGGTCTGAATACTTAGGACCATGTGATATTTCAGTTTTTCTTTTTTAATAAATCTGCAACAATGTCAACAATTCTGTGTTTTTCTGTCAGTATGGGGAGCTGTGTGTACATTCATGAGGAAGAAGAATGAACCTAAATGATTTTAGCAAATGGCTGCAAAATAAAAAAGAGTGAAAAATTTAAGGGGGTCTGAATACTTTCCGTACCCACTGTATATAAATACAATCAAATGAAAAGCCTCTCTGGGAGTTGAGAGGAAGTAAATCTAAAATATAATATTTGCTTCTAAATGCCTTAAACTGTAGAAATATAAATGCATATTTACGACGTTTTGGATTATGTGACGGTACCAGAAGTACTGCTGCACTGCCGCAAGGTGGCGCGTCAGTCCATTGGTGCCTGGGTATAAATAGTGAGGTTAAACTTCCTGATACTTTCAGAATCCTGTAGATCACAGCGTTTCCGAACAGCGAACCAATCAGTGCGCACTCTGTCTCTAGGCCCTGTGGCACCGCCTTCTCTGAGCGAGAGTGGGCGTGGCCTGTGTTGAAGTTTGCGAACACCTGTCCTCGAGAAGTCAGAGGAGATATCTCGCGGTCCTCAAGGAACTGCGACTCACACGGGGCATTTCCGGGTTCAGTTCCGTCTTAAACTGGTTCAGGTTCTGGTTCCGGGTTTTTTTTGTAATTGACAGTGACAAGGGGGGGAGACAGGGGGTGAGCTCGCGCTATGGGACT
>NC_139599.1:18084007-18094007 GCF_946808225.1 Silurus aristotelis | reverse complement strand
CTACCCTAAACCTTAATAACTACCCTACATACTAATAACTACCCTAAACCGTAATAACTACCCTACATACTAATAACTACCCTAAACCTTAATAACTAATCTAAACCTTAATAACTACCCTAAATACTAATAACTACCCTAAACCTTAATAACTAACCTACATACTAATAACTACCCTAAACCTTAATAACTACCCTAAATACTAATAACTACCCTAAACCTTAATAACTTCCCTAAATCTTAATTACTTCTTTAAACCTTAACTACCCTAAACCTTAATAACTACCAACTACCCTAAATACTAATAACTACCCTAAACCTTAATAACTACCTTAACTACTAATAACTACTCTAAACCTTAAAAACTACCCTAAATACTAATAACTACTCTAAACCTTAAAAACTACCCTAAATACTAATAACTACCCTAAACCTTAATAACTACCCTAACTTCTAATAACTACTCTAAACCTTAAAAACTACCTTAAATACTAATAACTACTCTAAACCTTAATAACTTCCCTAAACCTTAATTACTTCCTTAAACCTTAATAACTGCCATAAACCTTAATAACTACCCTGAACCTTATTAACTGCCCTAAATACTAATAACTACTCTAAACCGTAATAACTACCCTAAATACTAATAACTACTCTAAACCTTAATAACTACTCTAAACTTCAGTAACATCTCTAAACTTCAATAACTACCCTGAACCTTATTAACTAATTTAAACCTTAATAACTACCCTAAACCTTAATAACTACCCTAAATACTAATAACTACTCTAAACCGTAATAACTACCCTAAATACTAATTACTACTTTGAACCTTAATAACTACCCTAAACCTTAATAACTACCCTAAATACTAATAACTACTCTAAACCTTAATAACTACCCTAAATACTAATAACTACTCTAAACCGTAATAACTACCCTAAATACTAATTACTACTTTGAACCTTAATAACTACTCTAAACCTTAATAACTACCATAAATACTAATAACTACTCTAAACCCTAATAACTAACCTAAACCTTAATACCTTCTCTAAACCTTAGTAACAACTCAAAACCTTAATAACTACCCTGAACCTTGATAACTACTCTAAACCTTAATAACTACCTTAAACCTTAAGTACCTCAAACCTTAATCTTCTTCTTCTTCTTTCGGCTGCTCCCATTAGGGGTCGCCACAGCGGATCATCCGTCTCCATACCACCCTGTCCTCTATATCTGCCTCTTTTACACCAACTACCTGCATGTCTTCCCTCACCACATCCATGAACCTCCTCCTTGGCCTTCCTCTTTTCCTCCTACCTGGTGGCTCCATCTTCAGCATTTTTCTACCAATATAATTCATGTCCCTTCTCTGCACATGTCCAAACCATCTCAATCTCGCCTCCCTCACCTTGTCACCACAACATCCTACATGTGCTGTCCCTCTAATAAACTTATTTCTAATCTTGTCCATCCTCGTCACTCCCAACGAAAACCTCAACATCTTCAGCTCTGCTACCTCCAGCTCCACCTCCTGTCTTTTACTCAATGCCACTGTCTCTAATCCATACAACATCGCAGGTCTCACCACAGTCCTATAAACTTTCCCTTTCATTCTTGCAGATACTCTTCTATCACAAATCACTCCTGTCACTCTTCTCCACCCACTCCACCCTGCCTGCACTCTTTTCTTTACTTCCCTAACACACTCTCCATTACTTTGCACTGTTGACCCCAGGTACCTGAACTCCTCCACCTTCTTCACCTCTTCACCCTGCAACCGCATCACTCCACTGCCCTCCCTCTCATTCACACACATGTACTCTGTCTTACTCCTACTGACTTTCATTCCCCTTCTCTCCAGCGCATATCTCCACCTCTCCAGGCTCTTCTCAACCTGCTCTCTACTCTCACCACAAATCACAATATCATCTGCAAACATCATAGTCCAGGGAGACTCCTGTCTGACCTCGTCCGTCAACCTGTCCATCACCACTGCAAACAGGAAAGGGCTCAGGGCCGATCCTTGATGTAGTCCAACCTTCACCCTGAACCAGTCTGTCGTACCTACTGCACACTTTACTGCCGTCACACTGTCCTCATACATGTCCTGCACCACCCTCAAATACTTCTCTGACACACCCGACTTCCTCATACAATACCACAACTCCTCTCTCGGCACCCTGTCGTACGCTTTCTCTAAATCCACAAATACACAATGCAGCTCCTTCTGTCCTTCTCTATACTTCTCCATCAACATCCTCAAAGCAAATAAGGCATCTGTGGTGCTCTTCCTCGGCATGAAACCATACTGTTGCTCACAGATGGTCACCTCTTCTCTCAGCCTGGCTTCCAGTACTCTTTCCCATAACTTCATGGTGTGACTGATCAACTTAATTCCCCTGTAGTTACTGCAGGTCTGCACATCTCCCTTATGCTTAAAGATCGGTACCAGCACACTCCTTCTCCATTCCTCAGGCATCCTCTCCCCTTCCAGAATCCTGTTAAACAATCTGGTTAAAAACTCCACTGCCATCTCTCCTAAACATCTCCACGCTTCTACCGGTATGTCATCTGGTCCAACCGACTTTCCATTCTTCATCCTCTTAATCGCTGCTCTCACTTCCTCCTTACTAATCCTATCTACATCCTGCTTCACCAACTCCACATCCTCCAACCTTCTCTCTCTCTGATTTTCCTCATTCATCAGCTGCTCAAAATACTCCCTCCATCTTCTCAACACACTCTCCTCACTAGTCAACACATTTCCCTCTCCATCCTTTATTGCTCTAACTTGCAGTACATCCTTCCCAGCTCGGTCCCTCTGCTTGGCCAATCGGTATAAATCCTTTTCTCCTTCCTTAGTGTCCAACCTCTTATACAGTTCCTCATATGCCTTTTCCTTGGCTTTCGCCACATCCCTTTTAACCTGCTGCCGCATCTCCTTGTACTCCTGCCTACTTTTCTCATCACTCTGTCGATCCCACTTCTGTTTTGCCAATCTCTTTCCCCTAATGCTCTCCTGCACTTCCTCATTCCACCACCACGTCTCCTTGTCTTGCTTTCTATTTCCAGATGTCACACCAAGTACTTTTCTAGCTGCCTCCCTCATCACTCCTGCAGTAGTTGCCCAATCATCCGGCACCTCTTCACCACCACCAAGCCCCTGTCTGACCTCTTCCCTGAACCTCACACTACACTCTTCCTCCTTCAGTTTCCACCATCTTATTCTTCTTTCAAACCTTACTTTCCTCCTCTTCTTCTTCGCCTCCAAAACCATCCTACAGACCACCATCCGATGCTGTCTAGCTACACTGTCCCCCGCCAACACCTTACAGTCTCCAATCTCCTTCAGGTTGCATCTCCTACACAGAAGATAATCCACCTGTGTGCACCTTCCTCCACTCTTATACGTCACCCTATGATCCTCCTTCTTCTTAAAATACGTGTTCACCACTGCCATTTCCATCCTTTTAGCAAAATCTACCACCATCTGCCCTTCCACATTCCTCTCCTTAAAACCATACCTACCCATCACCTCCTCATCACCTCTGTTCCCTTCACCTACATGCCCATTAAAGTCTGCCCCAATCACCAATCGTTCTTTCCTAGGTACACCATCTACCACTTCATCTAATTCACTCCAGAATCTTTCCTTCTCCTCCATCTCACAGCCAACTTGTGGAGCATAGGCACTGATGACATTTATCATCATCCCTTCAACTTCCACCTTCACGATCATCACCCTATCAGAAACTCTCTTCACCTCCACTACACTCTTACTGTACTCTTCCTTCAGAATCACCCCTACACCATTTCTCTTCCCATCCACACCATGATAAAACAGTTTAAACCCACCTCCAATGTTCCTGGCCTTACTCCCTTTCCACTTGGTCTCCTGAACACACAACACATCTACCTTTCTCCTCTCCATCATATCAGCTATCTCTCTCCCTTTACCCGTCATAGTACCAACATTTAAAGTACCAACCCGAACCTCTACTCTCCTACACTGCTCCTTTTCCTGCCGTCTCTGTAGACGTCTTCCTCCTCTCCTTCTCCTCCTTCGGCCAACAGTAGCCCAATTTCCACCGGTACCCTGTCGGCTAACGATACCTGTGGCGGTCGTTGTTAACCCGGGCCTCGACCGATCCGGTATGAAATTCTCATTTGTGATCCGCATATTTGATTTGGCACATGTTTTACGCTGGATGCCCTTCCTAACGCAACCCTCCCCATTTACCCGGGCTTGGGACCGGCACTAAGAGTACACTGGCTTGTGCCCCCCTAATGGCTGGGTTACCTCAAACCTTAATAACTACCCTAAATACTAATAACTACTCTAAACCTTAATAACTACCCTACATACTAATAACTACCCTAAACCTTAATAACTACCCTAAATACTAATAACTACTCTAAACCTTCAAAACTACCCTAAATACTAATAACTACCCTAAACCTTAATAACTTCCCTAAAACTTAATTACTTCCTTAAACCTTAATAACTGCCATTAACCTTAATAACTTCAAGGTACCCTAAACCTTAATAACTACCAACTACCCTAAATACTTATAACTACCCTAAACCTTAATAACTACCCTAACTACTAATAACTACTCTAAACCTTAATAACTACCCTAAATACTAATAACTACTCTAAACCTTAATAACATCTCTAAACCTTAATAACATCTCTAAACCTTAATAACATCTCTAAACCTTAATAACATCTCTAAACCTTAATAACTACTCTAAACCTTAGTAACTACCCTGAACCTTATTAACTACCCTAAATACTAATAACTACTCTAAACCGTAATAACTACCCTAAATACTAATAACTACTCTAAACTTCAGTAACATCTCTAAACTTCAATAACTACCCTGAACCTTATTAACTACTTTAAACCTTAATAACTACCCTAAACCTTAATAACTACCCTAAATACTAATAACTACTCTAAACCTTAATAACTACCCTAAACCTTAATAACTACCCTAAATACTAATAACTACTGTAAACCTTAATAACTACCCTAAATACTAATAACTACTCTAAACCTTAATAACTACTCTAAACTTCAGTAACATCTCTAAACTTCAATAACTACCCTGAACCTTATTAACTACTTTAAACCTTAATAACTACCCTAAACCTTAATAACTACCCTAAATACTAATAACTACTCTAAACCTTAATAACTACCCTAAACCTTAATAACTACCCTAAATACTAATAACTACTCTAAACCTTAATAACTACTCTAAACCGTAATAACTACCCTACATACTAATAACTACCCTAAACCTTAATAAGTACCTCAAACCTTAATAACTACCCTGTTTACTAATTACTACTCTGAACCTTAATAACTACCAGCTACTAATGCCAACTGTACCATCAAGGTCAGACCTTAAAAAGTGTGGAAGAGAGAACGTGCTTGTGTGTGTGTGTGTGTGTGTGTGTGTGTGCGTGCGTGCGTGCGCGTGTGCGTGTTGGAAATACTGATGTAACACTTCCATAGTAAACTGCAGCTCTGAAGCATTTGGGATGTTGAAGTTGCTGTGCTACAAAGCAATACAGCAGTGTTTTCCCTTGAGTGTGTGTGTTTGTGTTTGTGTGTGTGTGTGTGTGTGTGTGTGTGTGTGTGTGTGTGTGTGTGTGTGTGTGTGTGTGTGTGTGTGATATAAAACCAGATATATAAATGAATGATAAATGAATGAGTAAGATCTCGACTCAGGGGCACAAAATAAACTGCACTCAGGTGTTGTTTGTAGTTTGTTTTTATAGTCTGTAGTTTGTTAGAAATTTTAGTTTGGTTTAAGTGGTTCTGTTTGTTTAGTGTTTTTAGTTCTAGTACAGTTTTAGTGTAGTATTTAAATGATGTCTTCAGTGTATTTGAAATATATTCAAATATATGTTAGTTTTGTTAGCAGGTCAGCTGTGCTAACTGTGCCAGTTGTTCATTAAGAACATTTTGTTAGTTACTGAACAGAGGAAACAAAATTATTTATCTTTGTAAATAAAAAGACACTAAAAAAGTACATCTTAACACTAATCTGAATAAAGTTACAGTGAGACCACAGCGAGACCACAGCGAGACCACAGCGAGACCACAGAGAGACCACAGAGAGATCACAGAGAGATCACAGAGAGATCACAGAGAGATCACAGAGAGATCACAGAGAGATCAGGCTTCCTAGCTTCATTGTATTTGCTATGAGAGGTCTGTATAAGGAAGGATAAGGTAAAGATAAGCACTAATAGGTCTAACCTGTAGGTTGGAATAACAAAAGGGAGACACAACAAGGACTGTTTCTCTTCTCAGTCTGGTTCCTCTCAAGGTTTCTTCCTCATATCATCTCAGGATTTTCTTTTCCACAGGCACCACTGGCTCACTTATTAAGGATTATTATTAAGGAACTTATACGTTCTTTTATTATTAATTTATCTCTGTGAAGTTTCTACTGTCCACTGTTTAAAGCGCTACACACATAAAAAGAAATTCACACACACACACACACACACACACACACACACACACACACACACACACATATGCCTTGTCTAAGTGACCTGTCCTTCCACAAAATTAGTGTGTTTCATAAAGGAAGTGAACAAGTCTGACTGTTCTGATTATACAGTAATGCATTTAGTTTCTAACTGACTGTGTGTGTGTGTGTGTGTGTGTGTGTGTGTGTGTGTGTGTGCGCGCGCGCACAAAATTCCAGAAACAGATGAAGGCAAAAGCAAAGAAAGCAATTGGTCAACTTAAGATTCGCACACTCCAACAAGGAGATCAGGTATGTGTGTGTGTGTGTGTGTGTGTGTGTGTGTGTGTGTGTGGAGGGTTTTATGATCATGTAATAACACACATTTGCTATTTTGTTTGTTGATATTATTAAGAAACTGTATTGTGACTAATATCTGTGTGTGTGTGTGTGTGTGTGTGTGTGTGTGTGTGTGTGTGTGTGTGTGTGTGTGTGTGTGTGTGTGTGTAGGAGACTGGACCAGATGCTGACTCATGTGCTGTTTGTATTGATTTGTATAAACCAGGAGACATGCTTGCTGTCCTGACATGCAAGTACGTCTCGCTTCTACATCATCATTTAATACCTTCACAAGTTTGAACAGTTCACTGAGACTCCATACATCCTCACACTTCTCTATTCACCCTGCCTCGTTCACCCTGCCTCGTTCACCCTGCCTCGTCCACCCTGCCTCGTCCACCCTGCCCCGTTCACCCTGCCCAGTTCACCCTGCCTAGTTCACCCTTCCCTGGTACCACTCATCTCTCTCTTATTCGCACACACTCTCCTTCACTCTCTATCTCTCTCTGTCTCATTTTTACTCTCTATCTCTTTATCATTTTACCACCGCAGTGTTTACAACAAACACACACACACACACACACACACACACACACACACACACACACACACACACACACACACACACAGAAACTAAACCTGGTCAAACCAGATTCTCTGGTAGAATGAAATTCCCAGAATGCACTGCAGGAGGCGAGAGTAAGGAGGTGCTTAGAGTTGCTGCTCTAAAGTTTACACTTTAAACCCAATAGATCACAGTTAAGGGTACATACTGCATGATCAGCCTTTTTTATGAGAGAGAGAGAGAGAGAGAGAGAGAGAGAGAGAGAGAGAGAGAGAGAGAGAGAGAAATAGAGAATGAGAGAGAGAGAGAGAGAGAGAGAAAGAGAGAGAGAAAGAGACAGAGAGAAAGAGAATGAGAGAGAGTGACAGAGAGAAAGAGAATGAGATAGAGACAGAGAAAGAGAATGAGAGAAAGACAGAGAGAATGAGAGAGAGAGAGAGAAAGAGAATGAGAGAAAGAGAATGAGACAGAGAGAGAGAGAGAGAGGGAGAGAAGGGGTAGTTTATTGGTTAAGGCATTGGACTTTGGATCTAAAGTTTGTGAGTTCAAATTCCACCAAGCTGCCACTCCTGGGCTCCTGAGTCAAGTCAAGTTTATTTCTATTGCGCTTTTCACAACAGACATCGTCTCAAAGCAGCTTTACACAAATCAACAGTGAAGGTGAAGGTGTGTGTGTATCCCTGATGAGCAGCCGTGGTGACTGTGGCAAGGAAAAACTCCCTTAGATGTTATGAGGAAGAAACCTTGAGAGGAACCAGACTCAAAAGGGGAACCCATCCTCATTTGGGTGACATCAAGAGTTTGATCATAAATCTTTAAACAATACAGAACACTGGAGAGTGAGAACTAACATGAGTACTGGAGTATAAGATTATAAGTAAATGTTCTTTCTGCAGTCTTATACAGTCTTTATGGTTAGTAGCTCCTAGTTTTATAAGCTCAGAATTTGTGATCATCACAGATCCAGCATCAGCTTCTCCATGCCAGAGCCTTTAAACACTCCAGGAGGTCCAATGTCAAACTCCACACATGTAGCGGGATCCAAATGGCACTGGTACGTCACTAGATAGTTCGGGATGTTTGCGAGTTCAGCATCTACTTCTTCAAAGGTCCGTAATCATCACGAGGTGGGAGGTGACTGGAGCTGGAGCAACCTCAGGAAGCCTCGGGATGGGGAGAGTAAGAGAAGCAGTGGAGAGGAATTAGCGTAGCTGCTGTTCATGATATTAACAGCACAAGTTGATAATGTGATGTGATCAGATGTTCTGGAGCACAAGGTTATGATGTGATGTGTGTTATGTGTAGAACTCGCTAAAAACATACGTCTGTAATCTACACTTAAACTGGGAGAGTGTGTCTGAGCCCCGAACACTGTCAGGAAGACTATTCCAGAGTTCAGGAGCTAAATGTGAAAATGTTCTACCAGTGGACTTTGCTATTCTATGAACTACTAGAAGCCCAGAGTTTTGAGATCTCAGGGAGCGTGAGGGATTGTAGCGTGTTAGAAGACTGGAGATACATGGAGATAAACCATTTAGTGTTTTGTAGGTAAGAAGCAGTAGTTTGTAGTGGATTTAAAACTTAACAGGAAGCCAGTGTAGGGACGAGAAGATTGGGGTTATATGGTGATATTTTCTTGACCTTGTGAGAACTCTGACTGCTGCATTCTGAACTAACTGTAGCTTGTTTATTAATGATGCAGGACATCCACCTAGTAATGCATTACAGTAGTCCAGTCTGGAGGTCATAAACGCATGGACGAGCTTCTCTGCATCAGATATAGATAACATATTTCTTAGCTTAGAAATATTTCTAATGTGGAAGAAGCTGTTTTTGTAACTTGGTTGATGTGATTATTAAAAGTTGCTCTAAAATAACTCCCAGATCTTTTCCTGTTAAACTAGTGGTTACAGAACATCCGTCTAAATGCAGGTTGAGATGCTGGAGCTTCTGTGTACTGGTTTTTGGGCCGATGAGCAAAATCTCCGTCTTATCAGAATTTAATAGCAGAAAGTTATGGGTCATCCAATCTCTTATTTCTTCAACACACTCAGTTATGCGAGCTAATTGAGCTGTATCGCCTGGTTTAGATATGTAGTTGGGTATCATCAGCGTAACAGTGGAAGCTAATCCCATGTCTTCTAATAATATTTCCTAAGGGAAGCATGTATATTGTGAAAAGCAGGGGTCCTAGAACTGAACCTTGTGTCACGCCATAATTTCCTTGCATTAAGCTGGAAAGCTCTCAATTTAAATCTATGAAATGGTAACGATTGGACAGGTAGGATTTAAACCAGCTTAATGCCTGTCCCTGAATGCAGATGTAATTCTGTAAGCGATCCAGGAGAAGATCATGATCTATAGTGTCGATTGCAGCACTAAGATCTAGTAAAAATAACAGCAAGATGAAGCCTTGGTCTGAAGCTAAAAACAGGTCATTAGTGATTGTAACTAGAGCAGTTTCTGTACTATGATGGAGCCTGAAACCTGACTGAAACTCTTCAAAGATAAAGTTCTCTTGCAAGTAGGAACAGAACTGGGCAGCGACAATCTTTTCTAAAATCTTAGACAGAAATGGGAGATTTAAAATAGTGTGG
>NC_139599.1:18069007-18081507 GCF_946808225.1 Silurus aristotelis | reverse complement strand
CGTGTGTGTGTGTGTGTGTGTGTGTGTGTGTGTTTTACTCACTGATGGAGACTCAGCACTTTTGTACTTCGCTCTGGACACGGACGTCTGCTTAATGCCACAAATGTTTACTCATCACACCACCAGGGGGCGCTGGTGTGTAACTGAAAGTTCGAGAAATGAATCAGGTTCAACACATTTATCAGAAGGCGCCCTTTAAGCAGTGCATGCTGGGAACTGTAGTTTATAGCCGTGTATGACACCCCGCTGGGTGCACCACAACACTACAAATCCCATAATCCTTCCGTATTGGCAGAGTTTCTGCCGACGTGGGAAACAGTACCCCATATCAAAAACACACACTTACTTACGAGCTATGTGCACATAACACACACACGGTGACATGTGCAACGCATGTGCGTGCCGATATGTGGCTCAAACCGGAAGAAGTGCTTCTGAAGAACGCGCTGAAATTATGGGTGACGGAAAAATCCAACGACTATTTTATCTTGCAGAGGAGAAGAGGACACGGGGACAACAGCGCCGGACTGACAGGTGAGACAGGTGGGGGGGTGAGATACACAGACAGGTGCGGGGTAAGATACGCAGACCTGGGGGGGTGAGACACGCAGACAGGTGGGGGGTGAGACACGCAGACAGGTGGGGGGTGAGACACGCAGACAGGTGGGGGTGAGACACGCAGACAGGTGCGGGGTAAGATACGCAGACCTGGGGGGGTGAGACACGCAGACAGGTGGGGGGTGAGACACGCAGACAGGTGGGGGTGAGACAGGTGGGGGGGTGCGGGGTAAGATACGCAGGCCTGGGGGGGTGAGACACGCAGACAGGTGGGGGGTGAGACACGCAGACAAGTGGGGGGGTGCGGGGTAAGATACGCAGACCTGGGGGGGTGAGACACGCAGACAGGTTGGGGGGTGAGATACGCAGACAGGTTGGGGGGTGAGACACGCAGACAGGTGGGGTCGAGACACGCAGACAGGAGGGTGTGAGACACGCAGACAGGTGCAGGGTAAGATACGCAGACCTGGGGGGGTGAGACACGCAGACAGGTGGGGGGTGAGACACGCAGACAGGTGGGGGTGAGACAGGTGGGGGGGTGCGGGGTAAGATACGCAGGCCTGGGGGGGTGAGACACGCAGACAGGTGGGGGGTGAGACACGCAGACAAGTGGGGGGGTGCGGGGTAAGATACGCAGACCTGGGGGGGTGAGACACGCAGACAGGTTGGGGGGTGAGACACGCAGACAGGTTGGGGGGTGAGACACGCAGACAGGTGGGGTCGAGACACGCAGACAGGAGGGTGTGAGACACGCAGACAGGTGCAGGGTAAGATACGCAGACCTGGGGGGGTGAGACACGCAGACAGGTGGGGGGTGAGACACGCAGACAGGTGGGGGTGAGACACGCAGACAGGGGGGTGTGAGACAGGCAGACAGGTGCGGGGTAAGATACGCAGACCTGGGGGGGTGAGACACGCAGACAGGTGGGGGGTGAGACACGCAGACAAGTGGGGGGGTGCGGGGTAAGATACGCAGACCTGGGGGGGTGAGACACGCAGACAGGTGGGGGTGAGACAGGTGGGGGGGTGCGGGGTAAGATACGCAGACCTGGGGGGGTGAGACACGCAGACAGGTGGGGGGTGAGACACGCAGACAAGTGGGGGGGTGCGGGGTAAGATACGCAGACCTGGGGGGGTGAGACACGCAGACAGGTTGGGGGGTGAGACACGCAGACAGGTGGGGGTGAGACACGCAGACAGGTGGGGTCGAGACACGCAGACAGGAGGGTGTGAGACACGCAGACAGGTGCAGGGTAAGATACGCAGACCTGGGGGGGTGAGACACGCAGACAGGTGGGGGGTGAGACACGCAGACAGGTGGGGGTGAGACACGCAGACAGGGGGGTGTGAGACACGCAGACAGGTGCGGGGTAAGATACGCAGACCTGGGGGGGTGAGACACGCAGACAGGTGGGCGGTTAATCAGGTAAATGCCCCAATAATCCCACTGATTACTGAAAAACCTACAGCTTACAATTAATACACTACATCTGTTTACTACATTGAGCTATTTACCGTGTGTGTGTGTGTGTGTGTGTGTGTGTGTGTGTGTGTGTGTGTGTGTTAGGTCTCCTGGTTGGGACGTTGGACACGGTGTTTGATTCCACAGCAAAAGTGGCTCCTTATCGCATTTTACATCAAACACCTGATTCGCAGGTGTACTGGAACATCGCCTGTGGTGAGTGAGTGTGTGTGTGTGTGTGTGTGTGTGTGTGTGTGTGTGTGTGTGTGTGTGTGTGTGTGTGTGTGTGTGTGTGTGTGTGTGTGTGTGTGTGTGTGTGTGTGTGTGTGTGTGTGTGTGGAATTATGCCCCGTGACTCCTAATGATGTTGAGGTGCCCTAATAGTAATGAGACAAGATGTCAAATGTCGGGGTGTGTGTGTGTGTGTGTGTGTGTTCAGGTGCATCTCTGGATGAGATCTCTCAGCACTGGGACTGGCTGCAGCTCAACATCATGAGAACTCTCTCTGTCTTTGACTCCGGTGATGACATCACCAGCTTTGTTCAGGGCAAGATCAGAGTAGGATGCACACACACACACACACACACACACACACACACTCACACACACTCACACACACCAATAATGGCAAGATTGACAAGCACAAAGACTATGCCTTATACCGTGTGTGTGTGTGTGTGTGTGTGTGTGTGTGTGTGTGTGTGTGTGTAGGGGTTAATTGTAGAGGAAGATAAGGTGAGTGAGGAGGATCCTGAGCGTTTCCGTGAAGCTGCGCTGCGGTTCGAGCGTTTGTTCTGTCTGCCTAAACAGGAGAAACTCGTGACCTACTTCTCCTGTAGCTACTGGAAAGGTCGTGTCCCAAATCAGGGCTGGATCTACCTCAGCACTAACTTCCTGTGTTTCTACTCCTACTTACTGGGCAACGAGGGTGAGACACACACACACACACACACACACACACACACACAGAGCACTATGACCAGAATGTAAAAGGAGTAACAGTTCAGTCTCTTTACTGCAGTTATTAATAATAACTATAGAATAATTAATTTTACATTCTCAGAGCTGCACATTTTATTTAGGAGAAATCTGTAAACATTAGATTAATTCTAGAATCTGATTTGAAACTGAATGTGTGTGTGTGTGTGTGTGTGTGTGTGTGTGTGTGTGTGTGTGTGTGTGTGTGTGTGTGTGTGTGTGTGTGTGTGTGTGTGATTACTACCCCCTCAGTGAAGTTGGTTTTCTCGTGGTGTGAGGTGAGCAGGTTGGAGCGAACCTCGAGTGTGTTGTTAACGGAGTGTATCCGTGTGTGTGTGAGAGATGAGGATCACTACTTCTCCATGTTCCTGCGGCTGCAGCACACGTATGAGCTCATGCAGCACCTTGCTGACTACGCCATTGCACGCATGTTTGACAAGGAGACCTACAACACACAACACCCACTGAGAGACCCACTACACATCACTCAAAGGTACACACCGCAATACTCACATTACACAACACTACACTCACAATTATACTACACTCACACTTACACAACACACTTACAATACACAGTTACACTACATATTTACACTACATTATTTATACTTCACTACAATACACAGTTACACTACATATTTACACCACATTACAGTTATACTACACTACAATACACAGTGACACTACATATTTACACCACATTACAGTTATACTACACTACAATACACAGTGACACTACATATTTACACCACATTACAGTTATACTACACTACAATACACAGTGACACTACATATTTACACCACATTACAGTTATACTACACTACAATACACAGTGACACTACATATTTACACCACATTACAGTTATACTACACTACAATACACAGTGACACTACATATTTACACCACATTACAGTTATACTACACTACAATACACAGTGACACTACATATTTACACCACATTACAGTTATACTACACTACAATACACAGTGACACTACATATTTACACCACTTTCCAGTTATACTACACTACAATACACAGTGACACTACATATTTACACCACATTACAGTTATACTACACTACAATACACAGTGACACTACATATTTACACCACATTACAGTTATACTACACTACAATACACAGTGACACTACATATTTACACCACATTACAGTTATACTACACTACAATACACAGTGACACTACATATTTACACCACATTACAGTTATACTACACTACAATACACAGTGACACTACATATTTACACCACTTTCCAGTTATACTACACTACAATACACAGTGACACTACATATTTACACCACTTTCCAGTTATACTACACTACAATACACAGTGACACTACATATTTACACCACATTCCAGTTATACTACACTACAATACACAGTGACACTACATATTTACACCACATTACAGTTATACTACACTACAATACACAGTGACACTACATATTTACACCACATTACAGTTATACTACACTACAATACACAGTGACACTACATATTTACACCACATTACAGTTATACTACACTACAATACACAGTGACACTACATATTTACACCACATTACAGTTAAACTACACTACAATACACAGTGACACTACATATTTACACCACATTACAGTTATACTACACTACAATACACAGTGACACTACATATTTACACCACATTACAGTTATACTACACTACAATACACAGTGACACTACATATTTACACCACATTACAGTTATACTACACTACAATACACAGTGACACTACATATTTACACCACATTACAGTTATACTACACTACAATACACAGTGACACTACATATTTACACCACATTACAGTTATACTACACTACAATACACAGTGACACTACATATTTACACCACATTACAGTTATACTACACTACAATACACAGTGACACTACATATTTACACCACATTACAGTTATACTACACTACAATACACAGTGACACTACATATTTACACCACATTACAGTTATACTACACTACAATACACAGTGACACTACATATTTACACCACTTTCCAGTTATACTACACTACAATACACAGTGACACTACATATTTACACCACATTACAGTTATACTACACTACAATACACAGTGACACTACATATTTACACCACATTACAGTTATACTACACTACAATACACAGTGACACTACATATTTACACCACATTACAGTTATACTACACTACAATACACAGTGACACTACATATTTACACCACTTTCCAGTTATACTACACTACAATACACAGTGACACTACATATTTACACCACTTTCCAGTTATACTACACTACAATACACAGTGACACTACATATTTACACCACTTTCCAGTTATACTACACTACAATACACAGTGACACTACATATTTACACCACTTTCCAGTTATACTACACTACAATACACAGTGACACTACATATTTACACCACTTTCCAGTTATACTACACTACAATACACAGTGACACTACATATTTACACCACATTCCAGTTATACTACACTACAATACACAGTGACACTACATATTTACACCACATTCCAGTTATACTACACTACAATACACAGTGACACTACATATTTACACCACATTCCAGTTATACTACACTACAATACACAGTGACACTACATATTTACACCACATTCCAGTTATACTACACTACAATACACAGTGACACTACATATTTACACCACATTCCAGTTATACTACACTACAATACACAGTGACACTACATATTTACACCACATTCCAGTTATACTACACTACAATACACAGTGACACTACATATTTACACCACATTCCAGTTATACTACACTACAATACACAGTGACACTACATATTTACACCACATTACAGTTATACTACACTACAATACACAGTGACACTACATATTTACACCACATTACAGTTATACTACACTACAATACACAGTGACACTACATATTTACACCACATTACAGTTATACTACACTACAATACACAGTGACACTACATATTTACACCACATTACAGTTATACTACACTACAATACACAGTGACACTACATATTTACACCACATTACAGTTATACTACACTACAATACACAGTGACACTACATATTTACACCACATTACAGTTATACTACACTACAATACACAGTGACACTACATATTTACACCACATTACAGTTATACTACACTACAATACACAGTGACACTACATATTTACACCACATTACAGTTATACTACACTACAATACACAGTGACACTACATATTTACACCACATTACAGTTATACTACACTACAATACACAGTGACACTACATATTTACACCACATTACAGTTATACTACACTACAATACACAGTGACACTACATATTTACACCACTTTCCAGTTATACTACACTACAATACACAGTGACACTACATATTTACACCACTTTCCAGTTATACTACACTACAATACACAGTGACACTACATATTTACACCACATTCCAGTTATACTACACTACAATACACAGTGACACTACATATTTACACCACATTACAGTTATACTACACTACAATACACAGTGACACTACATATTTACACCACATTACAGTTATACTACACTACAATACACAGTGACACTACATATTTACACCACATTACAGTTATACTACACTACAATACACAGTGACACTACATATTTACACCACATTACAGTTAAACTACACTACAATACACAGTGACACTACATATTTACACCACATTACAGTTATACTACACTACAATACACAGTGACACTACATATTTACACCACATTACAGTTATACTACACTACAATACACAGTGACACTACATATTTACACCACATTACAGTTATACTACACTACAATACACAGTGACACTACATATTTACACCACATTACAGTTATACTACACTACAATACACAGTGACACTACATATTTACACCACATTACAGTTATACTACACTACAATACACAGTGACACTACATATTTACACCACATTACAGTTATACTACACTACAATACACAGTGACACTACATATTTACACCACATTGCAGTTATACTACACTACAATACACAGTGACACTACATATTTACACCACATTGCAGTTATACTACACTACAATACACAGTGACACTACATATTTACACCACATTGCAGTTATACTACACTACAATACACAGTGACACTACATATTTACACCACATTACAGTTATACTACACTACAATACACAGTGACACTACATATTTACACCACATTACAGTTATACTACACTACAATACACAGTGACACTACATATTTACACCACATTACAGTTATACTACACTACAATACACAGTGACACTACATATTTACACCACATTACAGTTATACTACACTACAATACACAGTGACACTACATATTTACACCACATTCCAGTTATACTACACTACAATACACAGTGACACTACATATTTACACCACATTCCAGTTATACTACACTACAATACACAGTGACACTACATATTTACACCACATTCCAGTTATACTACACTACAATACACAGTGACACTACATATTTACACCACATTACAGTTATACTACACTACAATACACAGTGACACTACATATTTACACCACATTACAGTTATACTACACTACAATACACAGTGACACTACATATTTACACCACATTACAGTTATACTACACTACAATACACAGTGACACTACATATTTACACCACATTACAGTTATACTACACTACAATACACAGTGACACTACATATTTACACCACATTACAGTTATACTACACTACAATACACAGTGACATTACAGTATTTACTGAACAATATTTTATCGTTTTTAATTCACAGGTCTTTGGAGACACACATGAGGAATCAGGCTTTCCGCTCATTCTTTCGTCTTCCACGCAATGAAAATCTGTGTGAAGTTCACGAGTGTTTCCTCTGGCTGCCTTTTAGCCACACACACATACTTGGGAAGATCTGTGTGTCTGAGAGATATGCATGCTTCTCTAGCCAGGATGGAAGCCAGTGTACTGTCATCATCCCACTGTGTGAGGTGTGTGTGTGTGTGTGAGATTCTTTTTTCAATGTGTTTTATGTATGTTCTATATATATATATATATATATATATATATATATATATATATATAATATTTATGTGTGTGTGTGTGTGTGTGTGTGTGTGTGTGTGTGTGTTTGTTAGGTGGTGAGCGTGGAGATCCTGGACCGCAGTACTCGTGCACTGAGTGTGTGTGTACGTGGTAAACGAGCTTTTCGTTTCTCTGAGGTTCGTGATTTGGACCGTCTGGCCTCCACCATTCGCAAGTGTGTGACATCATCGAGTCCCCAGCATTCCCACAGTGCTCAGGTGACCTCCAGCTTTCTTATCTTACTTCTTCCTCTTCCTGTTCTGCCTTACTTATTTATACATGTATTTAAGCATATGTGTAACCTTATACCCTATTGTGTGTGTGTGCGTGTGTGTGTGCGTGTATGTGTGTGTGTGTAGCTCTCTCTGTGTGATGATGAGGAGGAGATAATGGTAGGGCAGGTTCCAGCGCCAGTTCCGGTTCCAGTCAGCACTGAGGCTTTAATGAATGTTTTTCATCCACATGATGCTGAAAATCTCGACCCGAAAATGGTGAGTCTTATTTAGTGCAGCTAGTTCATTGTGATGTTAGCATTAGCTTAGCTTAGCACAGGAAAGACATGTGCTTTCAAATAGTTTGAGGGTGTTAGCTTTAGATGTGCTGCTTGTGTTAGCTAACATTAAGTTAAGTGTGTTTCAGTGCTGATAAACTGCTGATTTACAGTTAGTCTCATGCTCAATTGTCAGTACAGCATTAGCACACTGTTAGTATTGATCAGCATTAGCTTTGTATTAGCTATAGGAGGGACTTTATTGCAGATGTAGTTGTCTTTTGTCATAGTGACCGTGTGTTTGACAGCTGAAAGAGCGAATGAAGGAGCAGTCATGGCAGATCCATTTTGCTGAGTATGGTAGAGGAAGTGCAATGTTTCGCACCAAGAAAACGCGAGAGCTCGTTGTCCGCAGTCTTCCAGAAACACTGCGTGGAGAACTGTGGATGCTTTTCTCAGGTGTGTGTGTGTGTGTGTGTGTGTGTGTGTGTGTGTGTGTGTGTGTGTGTGTGTGTGTGTTTTTCAGTCTTCAGTGTTTAATTGTAGTGTATAATCCTCATTACTCCATGTTTATTGAGAATTATAACATTGTTAGCTTCTTCTCAGTTCCACTTAAATGTTTACTGTCAGTTTAAACTCAGTTTTCTGTTAGCTCACTCTGTGTGTGTGTGTGTGTGTGTGTGTGTGTGTGTGTGTGTGTGTGTGTGTGTGTGTGTGTGTGTAGGTTCAGTAAATGAAATGGCCTCCCACCCCGGGTATTATGCGTCTCTGGTGGATGAGAGTGTGTGTATTAGCAGTTCGATAGCGTGTGATGAGATTGAGCGTGACCTGCACCGCTCGCTCCCTGAACACCCGGCTTTCCAGAGCGACCGAGGAATATCTGCACTGCGCAGAGTGCTAACGGCGTACGCTAACCACAACCCCACTATCGGCTACTGTCAGGTATACACACTCATACACACTCGAACACACACTCACACATACACATATACACACTCCAACACACACTCACACATACACATATACACACTCACACACACACACACACACAAACACTCACATACACAAACACACACTCACACACACACACACACACGAGTCTTACTCTAACTTCACTACATTTCAAAGTCAAATATTTAACTTTTTACCCAATTCAATTTTGTGAAATCAGTTGTTCCTTTTTATTTATGAGCCGATAAAAACTTAGCTGGTCAAACACGCAGTAATCCACCAATCAGGGTCGATCGTGCACTCCATTTTAATTTGATTTGATTCTCTTTCTCCGTCTGTCTGAAGGCGATGAATATCTTGGCGTCGGTGTTGTTGCTCTACGCAAGTGAAGAGGAGGCGTTCTGGCTGTTAGTGTCTGTGTGTGAGAGGATGCTGCCAGATTACTTCAACCGTAGGATTATTGGTGTGTGTGTGTGTGTGTGTGTGTGTGTGTGTGTAAGTGTAAAAAATGTGTTGTAATCATATAAATAAAAAGTAAACACTAAATAATAATGTAATACAATTATTAAATACAAATAATAAATACAAATGACTTGTGTGCGTGTGAATGAATGTGTGTGTACATGAATGTGTTTGTATGTGCATATATATATATACACACACACACACGTTTGTGTGTGTGTGTGTGTGTGTGTGTGTGTGTGTGTTTGTGTCTAGGTGCCCTTGTGGACCAGGCAGTGTTTGAGGAGATGATTCGTACTCACCTGACCCAGCTGACAGATCACATGACTGAGCTGTCATTCCTGTCATCATTGTCATTGTCATGGTTTCTGACACTCTTCATCAGTGTGTTGCCAATCGAGAGCTCGGTCAATGTACTCGATTGTTTTTTCTATGATGGAATTCGATTCGTTCTTCAGCTCGCCCTCACTGTCATTCATCACAACATGTCCCACCTCCTCCACTGCCATGACGATGCTGAGGCCGTCACTGCCCTCAACAGGTGACCTCTAACCTTCAGATCTAATTAATGTAGAATATACACCCCTCTCATTGTCTATACACACACACACACACACACACACACACACACACACACACACACACACAGACTTACACTGATGATGTGTTACAGGTTTTTTGACAGTGTGGTGAATAAGGACAGTCCTCTTCCAGCCACAGTACAGCAGGCAACTGCAGCGATCAATCACAGCTCAGACCAGGAGTGCGTCGACATCAGTGACCTAATCAGAGAGGCCTACACAGTATACACACACACACACACACACACACACACACACACACACACAGAGTTCACAAAACACGCTCTCATACTACTTACTGTTCTGTCACCTCTCCCCTCTGTACTGTATACAGTACAGACCAAAAGTTTGGACACACCTTCTCATTCAAAGAGTTTTCTTTATTTTCATGACTATGAAAATTGTAGATTCACACTGAAGGCATCAAAACTATGAATGAACACATGTGGAATTATATATGGAATTATATACATAACAAAAAAGTGTGAAACAACTGAAAAATGTCATATTGTAGGTTCATCAAAGTAGCCACCTTTTGCTTTGATTACTGCTTTGCACACTCTTGGCATTCTCTTGATGAGCTTCAAGAGGTAGTCACCTGAAATGGTCTTCCAACAGTCTTGAAGGAGTTCCCCGAGAGATGCTTGGCACTTGTTGGCCCTTTTGCCTTCCCTCTGCGGTCCAGCTCACCCCTAAACCATCTGGATTGGGTTCAGGTCCGGTGACTGTGGAGGCCAGGTCATCTGGCGCAGCACCCCATCACTCTCCTTCTTGGTCAAATAGCCCTTGATGCCTTCAGTGTGACTCTACAATTTACATAGTCATGAAAATAAAGAAAACTCTTTGAATGAGAAGGCGTGTCCAAACTTTTGGTCTGTACTGTATATATGTAATTACTGTGTGTGTGTGTGTGTGCGTGTGTGCGTGCGTGTTTATTAGAGATTTGGTGAAATTCGGTGGGAGGATGTGGAAAACATGCGCAGACGCAACAAATTGCACGTCATTCATACACTTGAAGAGACGACAAAACAAAATGTTGTGAGTAAAAACAAGAACATTTTTATACACAAATTAATTATCTCAGAATTTTACAATATACACTGTATATCATTATTTAGGCTGCAACTAACGATTCTTTTGATAATCGTTTAATTGGATGATCATTTTTCAATTAATAAAGTAAAAAAAAAAAAAATAATGCATAAATAACCCCAATATATAAAACCCTAATTCAGGAAATGTACGTATAAAAGTAGACCTAAAAAATGCAAAAGTCACATTAAGTTTAAGTATTTTTAATTTTGACACTTTATAAAATTCATAGTGCTGCTTGTTAAAGAGTGAATGGGGGATTTCTCCTTCAACAAATTTACTCATGCTGGGTTGTTTCTTTCTGTAAAAAAAAAAATCAAACCAGCCTTTGAGTATGCAAGGTGAACCAATTTGTGTAAATCAACATTAGTATTGTTTTTAATGAGAATAACAGATGGCATTGTTAACAACCATACTTAAAAAAATCATTATAAAATATAATACAACATTGTTTTGACAATTTCTGTTTTAAGAAAATACACAGGCATTTTGTTTAGTTGTGAAGATATAAACATCTAGAATATATAAATAATTTAAATTTGTATAATAATTCATTGATACATTTTATATATACAGACATTGAAAATAAGCATGTGAAGTAGTCAAGCGGCAGTAAATCATGTTTGAAAACAGAGAAGTTATTGTTGAAGTAGAGAAATGCTATAAAGAGAATGGCATGATGAAATGCAGCAAGCTGACGGACTTGATTCCCTGAAAAACTTGAGCGATTAAAA
>NC_139599.1:18049007-18064007 GCF_946808225.1 Silurus aristotelis | reverse complement strand
TTAAGAGAGCTTAATCTGATACTCTATTAAAACTGCGACAGTTTCTGACAAACACCTCGGAT
Source organism: Silurus aristotelis (assembly GCF_946808225.1). NCBI lineage: Eukaryota > Metazoa > Chordata > Actinopteri > Siluriformes > Siluridae > Silurus > Silurus aristotelis. The sequence continues at coordinate 18,063,945 of NC_139599.1, read as the reverse complement.
CTCTCCTGAGAATTGCCACAAAAAAACTTACCCCAGACTTTGATAAACTGATAAAATAAGGAGTTCAACAACACTGTTCCCACTGAAACTGAACTTGAGTTTTTCTGCTGTGTTTATTGATGTACTGGCAAAAAAAAAGATAAACAAATTGTTATTTTGGCACTTGATGAAACTGAATTTGCCAAATCTCTAATGTTTTATATATATGTATGTATGTATGTATGTATGTATGTATGTATGTATGAATGAATGAATGAATGAATGAATGAATGAATGAATGAATGACCTGGCCCCTCTGTCAAATTTTAGGACCCATTGTGGCCCGTGAGTCAAAAAGTTTGCCCATCCCTGCCCTACACCATACACACTACTCTCTACACACTACATACTACACACTACTCCCTACACCATACACACTACTCCCTACACACTACATACTTCACACTACTCCCTTTACACTAAACCCTTATCACTACACACTACTCCCTACTCACTACACACTACTCCCTATTTACTACTCCCTTATCACTACTCACTACACACTACTCCCTTATCACTACACACTACTCCCTTATCACTACACACTACTCCCTACTCACTACACACTACTCCCTACTCACTACTCCCTTATCACTACTCACTACACACTACTCCCTTATCACTACACACTACTCCCTTATCACTACACACTACTCCCTACTCACTACACACTACTCCCTACTCACTACTCCCTTATCACTACTCACTACACACTACTCCCTTATCACTACACACTACTCCCTTATCACTACACACTACTTCCTACTCACTACACACTACTCCCTTATCACTACACACTACTCCCTTATTACTACTCACTACACACTACTCCCTACTCACTACACACTACTCCCTTATCACTACACACTACTCCCTACTCACTACACACTACTCCCTACTCACTACACACTACTCCCTTATCACTACACACTACTCCCTACTCACTACACACTACTCCCTACTCACTACACACTACTCCCTACTCACTACTCCCTTATCACTACTCACTACACACTACTCCCTTATCACTACACACTACTTCCTACTCACTACACACTACTCCCTTATCACTACACACTACTCCCTTATTACTACTCACTACACACTACTCCCTTATCACTACACACTACTCCCTTATTACTACTCACTACACACTACTTCCTACTCACTACACACTACTCCCTTATCACTACACACTACTCCCTTATTACTACTCACTACACACTACTCCCTACTCCCTACACACTACTTCCTTATCACTACACACTACTCCCTACACACTACTTCCTTATCACTACACACTACTCCCTACTCTCTACACACTACACTACTAATTTAATGACTAAACTAATGGCACTACTCCCAGTGTCATCAGTTTAGTTTCAGGGCTGAAATAAGAAACAAATATTAATATTGTAAACAGTTTCTCATCTCTGTAATCTTTAACTGTTAGCATGACCGGTAGTACAAATAAAGTGTGTGTGTGTGTGTGTGTGTGTGTGTGTGTGTGTGTGTGTGTGTGTGTGTGTGTGTGTGTGTGTGTTTCAGCAGATTTTCCTGTCTGTAGGGCTTTAAGGTCTCATGCCTCTCCTGTCCCCCCTGAAGGTCTCTCTCTCTCTACCCGTCTTTTTGGTCAGCTGTCACTTGTTTCTTCACTCCCTCTCTGCACTTCCTTTAATTCCTTTCACTCTGTGTGTGTGTGTGTGTGTGTGCGCACATGCGGAATGAAAGAGACTCAGGTTGTTGCGTGTCTGGAGCAAGAATTAAATTTTTAAGAATAAAGTGAGGGTTTATGAAGAGGAGAAAAAAGCAGTAGATACTTGGGTGAGAAACATGGAGACTTTAATGAGGAGTGACGTGGGAACCTGAGGACCAGTTTTGAGGCAGATAACACAAATATTGTAATTAGAGAGATTTTGGGGGAACAGTGTTTATTCTAACAGCAGCAGATCAAGACTGACCTAGATGATGCCGAGGTTCTTCCTGACCTGTATAGTGCTCTGTGTGGGAGGGGCTTATTCTGTCTCTCTCCTGTCAATCACAGCAATACAAGCCAGTAATTGGAATCTGTGAGCTAATTTTGAGGAAGAGGGACTGGAGTCTTAGAGGAGATTGTGTGATTCTCTCCCTCCTCAGATGGAGTCATGGAGAGGAATTTGCCAAAAAATTGCCAAAACCAAAAATAGCATAGAAGAGCAAGAATAATTGAGTTTCTTGGAGAGAGTTCAAAATCCAGTGTTTGTTTCTTTGTAAAAAATAATTATTTGTTAAATGCAGGTTTTTTATTTTTTGAAGATCTTGGTTTTTTTTCCATGAGAAGTCACGTGGATTGATATAATTTTGTTTGTATGAGTTGAAGTGTATAAAATGTATATCCTAATTATTTTGTTGATTAATTTTTTCATTCAGTGAATTAACCAGACATGTTCCTGTGTTTAGGTTGTACTGATGAAGGAGTGATCAGGAAAAGTCCAGAAAGAGGTGATTATAATAATCCATCATCCCTTCATCTCATTATTTATGTGTTACACTTGAAACCTGTCTCTGTCTCTCTAACCTGTCAAACAATATTTGAGTTATATTTCAGTGACTTTTCATTTTTCTATCTCACAATCTCCCTCTTACTCTTACCCTTACTTTTTGTCTTTTTGTTATCCTTTTTTCTTTCAGCACGTGGGAAGGTGGATCTCCAGGAGTACCTGAAACAGTGGCAGGATGAGTTACAAAAGAAAGAGGAGAACATCAAAGATTTGCCTCGAATTAATCAGGTTTAAAACACCCACACACACTAACACACACACATACATACTTTGTGTATTTAAAACAATACATATGACTTTGTGTGTGTGTATTAGGCCGAGTTCGTCCTCCTGTCTAAGACTCTGTATAACATTTTCCATGGAGACGAGGAGGAGGAGCTTCTGTATCATGCCGTTGCCCGGGTAACTGGCTTGTTGCTGCGAATGGAGGAGGCGGGGCGAAAACTGCAGAGCCCATCAAGATCCTCTCCAAAGGCCAAGCCCCAGACATTACAGGCCACACCCCCAGCAACAAAGCAAGCCGACAACACGTCTCACCAGACCCCCAGGTCTCTGTCCACTGACCTGTCACCTTCCTCTGATACAGGCTCCGCCTCCTCAGCTACAAGCAGCCCTACAGGGACCGGCAGCTCAGCTAAGACCACACCCCCAGACACACCCTCTCCTCCGGATGGGGGCGGAGACTGGAGTTTCTCCTTCGAGCAGATTCTTGCCTCGTTACTGAACGAACCTTGTGTTGTTACATTCTTTGAGAGGACCACAGACACACATGCACTTATCGCACATGCACACGCACACCAGCTCGCACACATACGTTGAATACACTTAACACACAGCCTTCATACATACATACATACATACACACACACACACACACAGTGATGAGAAAAGTGAATGATATAACTGTATAGATATAAATCTGGCACATGTAAAAGTGTGTAACATGAGAGTAAAGCTTTTGGGAGTTAAGTGTGTGACCCTGGTGACCAGTTGTACTGTTTCACTCTGTGTGTGTGTGTGTGTGTGTGTGTGTGTGTGTGTGTGTGTGTGTGTGTGTGTGTGTGTGTGTGTGTGTGTGTGTGTGTGTGTGAGAGAGAGAGAGAAGCAGTAAGCAGATGAAGTTCTGATGTTGTGTAACGTGTTATGGAAATGAAGTTTGTGTTGCATTGTTTCTGTGCTACAGTGTAGAAATATAATTATAAATAATGGATGATTTATAAAAATTAATAATCAAAAAATCTCTAAAGTGCTTCATCATGTTTATCTAACATGGCTGATTAGCATTATTGTCAGATAGTTAATCATTTGGTCATGAAATCATGCTAATTTATCACAGAAATTAACTCATAATAAACATTATGATCACATGCCTGAAGAAGTTTGAGCATTTATATTAAAAATATAAAATTACCCAATAAACATTAGCATTTATTGCATCACTGATGCCAGATCAGGCGCGCACGCACAACATCTTGCCATATTGATGACTAAGGTAACTCTATATAGAAATAGGTTAAAATAATTTTATATATATATATATATATATCCAGGATAGTGTAATGGTATAATGTGTTTAGTGTGTGTTCTGCCCCTCACTTAAGCCACTTTAGTGGATGTGATTAATGTCATGAGTTTAATAAATGTACAATTATATTTGTGTGTGTTTCCCAGCTTGCTTTAAATAATGGTGTGTTATTATAGAAAGATAAGTGCACAATAAGGCTGCATTTAGTTTGCTTTGTACATGTAATTTGCACAAAGACAATGAAGTTTAATCTAATCAAAATAAGAACACAGACAGCTCCGTGGCCAGACAGACAGGTGATTGGTGTAACTGAAGCACTGGCATTTAGTGTGTGAAGGTAAAATTATTTCAGAAGCTTGTCCCAGAATAGCAAACTCCCCTCTGACTTCTGACCTGCACCTGTCAGGATTTATATAGTCTGAGTGTGAGGAGAGAAATGTGGAGTTTTATATTCCTCTTCTCCTGCCATCTGTCATTATCAACACGTTTACTACAGTCAAATGACTCCTAAATAATGGGATAACAATTACTGAATTTATCAGTTAAATAATTTATCGGAGAATAACCAAATTTATTTAGGATATACTTTAAATTTAGCCGGTTTTCAGATCTTCCCAGAAATTCCAGATTTATCCAAACTCTGCCAGATTTCACTCAGGTCAAACTGCCAGATTTCACTCAGGTTTACCATTATCTAATATGCATTAGAATTGCTCTGGTTACCTCAGATCTTTCCTAGAATTTTTCAATTTACCTAAGATGCTTCACAGAAATGATTGATTTATCTAAAATATTCCCCAAAATGGATTGATTTAGCTCTAATTTACCCCAGAATGGCACAATTTACCTCAGGTCTACCTAAGAATTGCTTAATTTACCTAGGGAAATAGCCATGCAATTCTGGGGTAAATCTGAGGTAAATTAGGCAATTTTGGGGAAGATCTGGGATAAATTGTTCATTTCTGGGGAAGATCTGGGGTAAACCGTGCAGGCCTGAAGGCCTGAGATAAATCAAGCAATTCTGATGTATATACTAAATGAATTAGATTATTATGTGGATTTGATGTAAATCAGGCAATTTAAGAATCGATGTGAGGTAAATCAGGCAATTATAAGGTGTATTATAAATTAATACGGTAATTCCAGGATAGATTCAAGGTAAATTAGGTAATTCTAAGGTGAATCAGCTAATTTATATATTTACTACTTGTAAAACAAGCAATTTTATGGAATATCTGAGGTAAATCGTTTAATTTTTGTGTCGATCTGCAGCGAATCAAGCAGTTCTTACACCACAATTGCACAATTTACTTTAGATCTATCCCAGAATTTACCTCAGATATTTCTCAGGACTGCCTGATTTACCTCAGATCTTCCCCAGCATTCCATGATTTACCTCAGATCTTTCTTAGAATTGAATGATATACCCAAAATTGTTTGATTGTTTGAACTTAATTTAAGGCAATTAATAGAGGAGTGGTAGCTAAGTGGTTGAAGCTCTGAGGTTATTGATCATAAGGTCAGTGGTTGAGGTCAGTTAACCCTGTTATCGCCAAGCCGCCCCTTTTTAGAGAGGTGAGAAAAAAAATAAGTAAAAAAAGAATTTTATTATACTTTAATGAATATGTGGCTCCAGCGGTTAAGGCGCTGGGTTACCGATCGGCAGGTCGGGGGTTCAAGCCCCAGTATCGCCAAGCTGCCACTCTTGGGCCCTTGAGCAAGGCCCTTAACCCTCTATGCTCCAGGGGACCCTTACGAGAAAAATAAATCAAGGACCGTGACGTCGGAGCGACGTGGGGCCGCCTTCCCGTGGGCTCACCACCTGCAGGAGGGACCGTAAGGGACGGTGCTGAGAGGATTGGGCAGCAGTCGAAGGCGGGGGCCTTGACAGCCTGATCCCTGGACACAGAGAAGTGTCTGGGGAATCTGCTTAGACTGCTGCCCCCGTGACCCGAATTACGGATAAGCGGGAGAAAATGAAATGAAATGAAATGAAATGAAATGAATATGTGACAAACAAATGATATTCTTCTTCTTGTAGAGTATGTCTGTGTTAAATCTGGCAAGTTTTGGAAAATCTCAGGTAAAGCAGGCAGTTCTGGGAAGATTTTAGGTAAATCATGAAATTCTGGGGTAAAACAGAGGTAAATCAGGCAAATTTGATGGCTGAGATGAAGCGTTTGATTCTGGGAAGTTTTCTAACGTATAATGAATTAGGTCATTCTGGGGAAGATTTGAGGTAAATTAGGCAATTTTAGAATAGATCTGAGTTCAATCAGGTAATTCAGAGGAATCAGTCCATTGTAAGGTATATCCTAAATTAATAAGGGAATTCTGGTATAGATAAATTAGGCAATTCTAAGATAAATTATACAAAAGTGCATTGAGTCTCTATCAATGAATAAATCTACATTGACCTATACATTAAAATCGCTGGATTTACTTTAAAAAACTCCCCAGAATTAAACACTTTATCTCAGATCTTCCCCAAAAGTGCCCGATTTACCTTAGGTCTTCCCCCAAATGAAAAACATTACCTCAGATTTACCCCCAAATTTGTTTGATTTACCTCGGTTTTACCCCATAATTGCATGATTTACCTAAAATACATCTTTGCAGAAGATCTGAGGTAAATCAGGCAATTTTGGGGAAGATCTGAGGTAAATTCTGGGATAACAGCCTGGTGTGGAGCCAAAAACCTGTCTCTGAACGTCGACAAAACAAAAGAAATGGTTGTTGACTTCAGGAGAGCACAGAGCAACCATCGATGGATTCTCCATGGAGATCGTCAAGAGCACCAAATTCCTTGGTGTTCATTTGGCGGATAATCTCACCTGGTCACTCATCACCAGCTCCATCAGCAAGAAAGCCCAGCACCGTCTCTACTTTCTGAAAAGGCTCATCTCCCTCCCCCGATCCTGACCACGTTCTATAGAGGGACCATTGAGAGCATCCTGAGCAGCTGCATCACTGCCTGGTTTGGGAACTGCACCGTCCCTGATCACAAGACCCGACAGAGGATAGTGAGGGCAGCTGAGAAGAACATCAGAGTCTCTTTCCCCTGCATTATGGACATTTACACGAAAGCCAACAGCATTGTGGACAACCACACACACCAGTCACACACACCCCTTACATACACTCTTAATCCTCCTGCTATCAGGGAAGTGGTTCTAAAGCATTCGTGCCGTCACATCCAGACTGTGTATCAGTTTCTTCCCTCAAGCCATCAGACTTCTTAATACAGAACTGAACTGAACTCACACACACACACACACACACACACACACATACACACAACTGTGTGACTGATGTGTACAACCCAGGCTTAACACACACTCGTACTCACTTCACACACCCATGTCTTCAGTACCACTCACATTACATCACTTCATTACCATAAACTGTTTACATGCCGTTTTTGCACATCTTCTCTGGATTTCTGCTATTTGCTCTTTTGCACAACATTTTGTTTTTTGTTTTTATTTTACTGTTCACTTTACGTCTCTTACACACCACAGTGTGTAATATACAACAGGTTTACTGGGGGCACTATTTTGTATTTTCTGTATTTGTCTTACACTGTCTTGTGTTGTATTTGCACTGTTTGCAACAGGTTGCACACGATGCACTTTATGTGGCGAGGACATTTACTAGTCCTTAACTCTGTGTTTTCGTTTTCTGTGATTGTTTTTGTATGTAGCACCAGGGTTCAGGAGGAAAGTTGTTTAATTTCACTGTGTAATGTGTCAGCTATATATGGTTGAAAAGACAATAAAAGCTTCTTGACTTGACTTGACTTGACTTGACTTGACTTGACTTGATAGAGACTCAAAGCACTTTTTCAGGATTTATCTTAGAATTGCCTAATTGACATCAAATCTATACCAGAATTATCTTATTCATTTAGGATATACCTTACGATTGACTAATTTAACTCAAATATTCCTCAGAATTACTTGACTGACCTCAGATCTATTCTAAAATTGCTTAATTTACCTCAAAACTTCCCCAGAATTACCTATTTATTTAGGATATACATTAGAATTACATGATTTACTTTAAAAACTCCCGAAAATGAAACACTTTATCTCAGATCTTCCCCAAAAGTGCCTGATCTAAAAACTTTAGATCTTGTGAGTTATTGTAAATCAAGCAATTATATGGAATATCGGCAGTAATTTGTGCAATTCTGAGGAAGGTCTAGGTATGTCAGGCAACTTTGGTGGAAGATTTGAGGTAAAAAGAGCATTTCTGGGGAAGATCTGTGAATTTACCACAGATCTTTTCCAGAATTCCATTATCTACTTCAGATATTCAATAAAATTGCTTTACAAAATTGCTTTACAAGTATTGAATTTATCAGTAAATTGTTTTTACCTAAAAAAAAATCTACTGATTTACCTAAAAAAAAATAGTCAAAATTGTTTCATTTGAGTCAGATATATCCAAAATTGCATGTTTTTTCCACAGATCTTCCCTCACGTTTTATATCTCACATCTATTAAAATTTGCATATTTTCTCTAATATCTTCTCGCTAACAATTTATATACACCAATTATTTTACAAAGCTTTGCATATGCAATCTTTTGCTTACATGTTTTTTTTTGCTAAGTTTATACGTATTCTTAGTAAAATTCCACCCATTTCCAGGAGTTTTCTTTCATGTTTTCTTTGAAAAATCCCCTGATTGTGCACTTTAACATAACAATGCAACAGATCATCCACTGCAATATTCACACCTTTTCTTAAAATCTCTTCTGGGTTTTTCCTCTGTCTACAAATCATCCTTTATTTTGTTTTGTGTTCACTTTGTATAGAAACGTGTTCGTTTTTTTTTTTTCTAGTTTTATAAACCAGGGCTTTAGTTTGAACAGAACAGCACTTTTCTCCAAATGCTTTTCCTATTTTTCATAACTGTCGTCTTTTACTTTTTTTTTATTCAAATCTTATTAAAATATATTTATTATAACCTAATACTTCTTTATATGGAATTTCCTGTCTTACTGTTATCCTGCCTGCATCTTAAGCTCATGTTCTCATAGAAACATCTTACTTCCTGTGTGTTTTGGACATTGGATCTCTTATACAATTTCTTGCACCTATTCTCCTATATTCTTTGTTATCTGACGATAATCTGACGATATCTGCCTATTACCCTATTACTCTTTTTATTTTTATTATTTTTTTATATGATTTTTTCATTTAAGTTTCTACTTGTGCTTGGGCATGTTGCCTGCATGCTGCTTGCTTATTTTACTATTTTGATTTTATTAAAACTGCAGTTTTTTCTAATCCCTAATCTAATCCATCATCCTTATCTGCTCACTGGCCATTATAACATGTATTACATTTTGATCATATAATGTATGCTAACTGTATATATATGATAAACTTTAATCTAAAGCATAATTATTGATTTTGTCTTTACTCTCTCTATACACTGAGTTCTTTGCAAAGCTAAATATAATACTATATTAATGCTGAGTAATGTCTATATGCATTAGGCTTGGATTTAAACTTATATTGTAGGTGAAGCATATTGTTAAATGATATTATATATTACTAGATTCTACTATTGATAGCTGAAGCTGACCTACGCTAAATTACATGGGTGAACTTTATGCACTGTATTATGCACGAATAGACATCATGCGGTCTCTCTGTTTTCTCCGCATAGCCGAGGTGTATAAATATCTTTGTCTGTCATTTACTGACATTTTCTAATATGTTCCATACATGACTTCTGACTTTTGACTTTTTGCACAGTGTATGATGCACCTGCACATGCTTCTTCTCCGGCTGATTTTCCACTGTGCACAATGTACCTGCACTCACCAATAAACTGACCTTACTATTAATATGAAACCCACTTTTCTACTATTATTGCTGTTATTGTTTTTTTTATATTATATATTATTATATTTATTATCATTATATTATAAACAGAACTAGCTAAATTTCTCAACAATGATCTACCTAATATTTACTCCAGAATTTCCTGACTTACCTCAAATGATTTAATCAATGATTTAATCAAGATCTGCCGCAGAATTGATGATTTAGCTTAACTCTTGCTAGAACTGCCTGATTTACCTCAAATCTACCCTAGAATTGGCTGATTTACCACAGATCCACCATAGCATTGCCGGATTTATATTATATTTACCACAGAATTGCCTGATTTACCTCAGATCTTCCCCAGAATTGCTGACTAATCTCAGATCTTCCCCACAGTCGCATGATTTACCTCACATCTACCCTAGAATTGCTTTATTCATATAAGATTTGTGTGTGTGTGTGTGTGTGTGTGTGTGTGTGTGTGTGTGTGTGTGTGTGTGTGTGTGTGTGTGTAAACAAATGAAAAATTACAATAAAACTCATTTATTGAATAAGGTTATAGCACACAGGGAAGTGTTTGGCTCAGACTGCAGCAACAGAGTCAACAAACAATACAGCAAACACACGAATCATGCAATGACCAAAATATGCCTTATATTACACATATAATATTTAGCATCACAGCTAATGGCAAGCACTGAAAATATTCTCATTTTGGTGTTTATAATCTAGAACTACGCATGTAAATATTTTGTAGGAAAAATTCTGATTAAGTAAAAAAAAAAAGTCTCATTAAAGAATTACAAATATTTTTGTAAAATTAGCAGCAAGAGAGTTAACACATTAAAACTGTTATAATCTTCAGTAAATCTTTCCTATAGCAATGTGACAAATATTGATGAATAAAACAAAGTTTATTGCTAGCACAAAAAGGGTATGAAACTAAAAATTAGCAGCAATGCTAATGTCCGTTTATTAACAGGATTTGTACTTGTACTGGTCAATTAGCAGCATGACAGATGTAGGTAAACAAAAACGTAGACTAATGCTAACTTGTTAATAGTCAAATGCTACTGTGAAATAGGCTGCAATTTCTGTGGTCATGTAAACACCAACGCACTAGTAGACGCCAACTGTGGCCCCAGTTCAGTCAGAGGAACTTCTTTTGTTAGTTCAGAGAAACATTGTGACCTCTTTTAGCAATCTTCTAACCATTGTGGTTCTACCTTTCACTGCTAGCATTTCACTTCAAAATATCCTGTTCACAATCACATGCACGGCTAGTCAGCTAGCACCTTAGTCAAGTCAAGTCAAGTCAAGTTTATTTATATAGCGCTTTTCACAACAGATATTGTCTCAAAGCTGCTTTACAGAAATCAACAGTTAAGGTGTATGGTGTGCATTTATCCCTGATGAGCAGCCATGGCAACTGTGGCAAGGAAAAACTCCCTTAGATGTTATGAGAGGAACCAGACTCAAAACGGGAACCCATCCTCATTTGGTTGAGTGTAGTGGCAGAAAGCTTTACACATTGAAAATAAAATGGAGATCAATAGAATTGCATTGTATCAAACTGAGCCTCCGATTCCACAGATCAAGCAGAGGAGCCTCGTTCATACACCAACAGCTTCAAACTTCAGGCCCACAACATGGTTACCGGTGGATGCACCAGAAATGTTGGATGACTATGAGAAATAAAGTCGGAATTGCGAGAAATTGTTGGAATTAAGCAAACTTTTTTCAGGGCAAAGTTTTCAAACTAAAATATAAAGAAAAAACACCATATAGTAAGTTTACAATTATTTTATTATTTTTTTTTTTGTAATCTAAAATTTATTTACCGTATTTTCCGGACTATAAGCCGCTACTTTTTTCCCACGCTTGGAACCACAGCTTAAACAATGAAGCGGCTAATTTATGGATTTTCCTGGGTTTTTCCCGGTTTCACAAGCTTCAAGCCAAAACACTGAGCCCCATAACATTAGACCAATTCAATTGTTGAAAGGGTTCAGGTGAACCAATGAAACTCTTTATATTAATCAGATGCGCTCCCACTGAATCGGGCCGCACCACATCATAAATATGGATGAGGTTCCTCTGATGTTTGACCTGCTGCTCACTCGGACTGTCTACAGGAAATGTGAATCATGAAAACAACCGGGCATGAAAAAACTCACTTCACCTGTGTTCTGAGCCTTAGCATTTAAACTAATGCTACAGTCTATAAGACTAGCCACATGTTAAATTTAGCAGTAAGCTGGTACATCTGTAGTGGCTAATGCTAACAATGTTTGTTGAAAATGCTGGTATTTATTAGATACAGTGTGTGTGTGTGTGTGTGTGTGTGTGTGTGTGTGTGTGTGTGTGTGTGTGTGTGTGTGTGTGTGTGTGTGTTTGCGCGTGTGTGTGTGTGTTTGTTCCTGTATCAGTAGCTATTTGCTTAATTTCGTAAAAATTTTCTCCTAATTCAGATTTTCAGATCATCCAGTCTGCTCTTGTTGTTACTATAGCGACTAGCATAGCTCGGCCTGCGCTGGTAATACGGCGATCCTGGGGCAGAGCTTGAAGTTTTCTTTACCCTGGTTTCATCAGGTTTGCTTTCAGAAGGGTCAGGTTTGGTTTCCGTAGTGATGCGCTCCACTGCAAGGTTATCGTTGTTCTGTTTGTGAGCGGAGCGACTGCCGTATGCTGGAAAGGAGCCGTCAGTGTCTGGGAGTTTGTACTGATGATCGGGGGGTGGGGCATGGGCAGGGAAATAGGGGTAACTGGCAACAAATGGAATGACAGCTTCCTCGCTAGGCGTTTTGGATGAAGTGTCAGAGAGCGAATGGCGATAGCGGAGACCCTGACGACACTTGGTGAAGCCGAGGTGGTACATCTCCACTAGATTGAGGAACAGTGACACACACGCTACAGCTAGCATGAACAGAATGAAGATGGTTTTTTCTGTAGGACGTGAGATGTAGCAGTTTACGGTGTTCGGACAAGGCCAGCTGCTGCAAGTGTACATGGGTTTGAGCTCAAAGCCATACAGGAAGTACTGTGCCACCAGGAAGCCCACCTCCAGCAGAGTTTTGAAAATGACATTGAGCACATATGTACGAAGCAGTGCCCCCTGCAGACGAATCTTTCCTTGTTCGTCCCGAATGGTTGTCATGACCTTCCCCACTTTTCCACCTCCGTTCTGATCCAAACGCTTCTGCTTGTCCTCCATGCGCAGCAGGTGCAGGATATGTCCCAGGTATATCAACGTGGGAACAGACACAAAAATGATCTGCATGACCCAGAATCGGATGTGTGAGATGGGGAAGGTTCGGTCGTAGCAGACGTTCTGACAGCCGGGCTGCTTGGTGTCACAGGTGAAACCCGACTGCTCATCTCCCCACACCTTTTCTGCTGCTGCACCCAGAACCAGGATCCTGAAGATGAATAACACTGAGAGCCATACCTTCCCCACCACAGTGGAATGCTCCTGAGCTCGCTCCAACAACTTCCCCAATGAGCTCCAATCCCCCATCACAAACCACACAAAAAGCGAGAGGAAGAGAGAAAGAGAGAGAGGGGGGGGGTTAAAATGAAAGAAGATAGAGATAAGAGGCTAATAGAGCCAGAGACAGGGGAAAGAGAAGAGAAGAAAAGTAAAGAAAAACATAATTAATATTTAACTTTGTCAGTGCTTTTGTCACTCTGGAGTGAAATCTATTCTGATTACAAATCCTCACTTTATATTACACAGAGGTTTGATTTAGTTATATACAATTCCCACAAACTTCCCACATAGTTCCTACACAGTTCTCATTAAGTTCCCACACAGTTGTGACAAAGTTCCCACACAGTTGTGACAAAGTTCCCACACAGTTGTGACAAAGTTCCTACACAGTTCCTACACCAGTCAGAAAATTTGCCAGAGTTTGTTTTGTTTCCTATGACAGATTTAATGTTTACTACACAACACTTACACTACACTCACAACATACTGCACAACACTATACTAAAGAACACTACACTCACACTATACAACACTACACTACACTCACACACTACACTATACTACACTCACACTACACTACACTGACACTATACAACACTACACTACACTCACACACTACAATATACTACACTCACACTACACTACACTTACACTATACAACACTTTATTACACTCACACACTACACTATACTACACTCACACTACACTGCACTCACACTTTACTACACTTCACCATACTACACTGCATTCACACTATACTACACTTCACCATACTACACTAAACTCACACTATACTACACAACCCTACACTACACTCACACTATACTGCACTTCACTATACTCACACTATACTACACTACATTACACTACACTCACACTACACCATACTACACTCACACTATACTACACTTCACCATACTACACTACACTCACACTATACTACACAACACAACACTACACTACACTACACTGCACTACACAACACTACACCCACACTATACTACACGTCACCATACCACACTTCACGCACACTATACTACACTTTACTATACTACACTACACCACACCACACTACACTCATATGACCCTACACTACACTACATTACACTCACATGAGAGGCGGGTTTAAGTGTAAATACTGTAAAAGTAAAAAAAAATTGTTAATGAGAACAGTAACAGAGTTTCAATAATTTCCTATAAATAAGTTTACATGTGTAAAAGTGTGTATGTGTGTGTTGGTGTTTATGTATAGGGCTGTTTAGGTGTGTTTAGTATAAAGAAATAGAAACTCACCTTTACCATGTGTTCATATCCAGCATGAGAACTTCAACACACACATCTACACAAAGTTGAAACTTCTAATTAACACAAAAACACAACACAACTGAATTGACAAGTTATAACCATGCGCTAATGAACACGCTGTGTGTAAGTGTGTGTGTGTGTGTGTGTGTGTGTGTGTGTGTGTGTGTGTGTGTGTTGGGGTTAAATTTGGCAGATGG